>NC_042616.1:277637848-277937848 GCF_901001135.1 Rhinatrema bivittatum | reverse complement strand
CTGACCTTCAGTGACCTGGAAAGTGTTTATTTGTATCATTTTCAGTTAGTGCGCACTAAATCGAGTTAGTGCGCACTAACGGGGAGTTAGTGCGCACTAACTCGAGTTAGTGCGCACTAACACGATTTAACGATTTTTAACGATAAATCGTTAGAATTTCTATTGTATCGTGTTCTATAATGATTTAAGACGATATAAACATTATCGGACGATAATTTTAATCGTTGAAAAACGATTCACATCCCTAATATATAGTGCGTGATTCCCAGATCAGCTAGCAGGTTGCACAGTGGTAGTAGGTATATATTAAAAAGTGTAGCAGATAGGGCGGATCCCTGTGGTACTCCAGTTTGAAGGTTTATTTTATCTGACACAGCGTCTTTGATTTGTACTTGAAAGTATCTGTTACTTAGATGTGATCTAAACCATTTGATAGTTTTGTTGTTTAGTCCTATTTCTTCTATTTAGCAGTATGTCGTGATTTACAGTATCAAAGGCAGCTGACAAGTCTAGCATCACTAGAATGTAGTGTTGACCATTATCGAATCCCCTCATGATGTTGTCTGTCAGCGCAAGTAGAAGTGTCTCCATGCTATAGTGTTTTCGAAATCCATGTTGTGAGGGGTATAGGATATTATTGCTATCTAGGTGTTCTGCTAGTTGCTTTTATATAGTTTTTTCTATTAATTTTGCAATTAAGAGTAGGTTCAAAACTGGTCGGTAGTTGCTCAGGTTAAGTGGGTCGCTGTTTTTCTTTTTTAAAATTGGTTTTACGATAGCGCCTTTTAGTACGTCTGGCATGGATCCTTCCTCTAAGGATAGATTAATGATCTTTGCCAATGTCGGGGATACAGTGTTGGCTACTTTTTTTATGTCTACGGTTGTTATTGTGTCATATGCATGTGGGGCGGGATTTAGTTTTTTTTAGTATAGTTTCGATTTCCAGTTCCGATACCTCGTCGAATGTTGACCATTGTTTAACATCTCTTTTTTTCATTATAATTTCTTGTTTCATAGTATTTGGGATTTTTGTTTTAGGTTCTTTATTTTGTCATTAAAAAATGTGGCTATTTCATTGCATCTATTGTCTGGAAGGTTTTGCTGGGATTCTGCTTTATCATTAGTGAGATTTCTTACTATGGTGAATAATGTTCTAGGGTTGTTTGCATATTTTTCTATTTTTGAGTTATAGAATTGTTTCTTTGTATTGAGAATTACTTGTTTATAGTAAGCTAGTTGTTTTCTGTATTTTGTCAGGTTTTTGGTGGTTTTATTTTTTCTCCATTCATTTTCCTTTTTCCTTAGTTGTCTTTTTACTTCCTTTATCTTTTCGTTATGCCATGGGTTTGTATGTTTGATGTCCCTGATATTAATACATTTTATAGGGTTTATCTCTTCAGCTAGATTTCTAGTTGTTTGCATCCAAGCTGTGGTAGCAGAGCAGCAGTTGGTGTAGTCTAATTTGTTCTGATTTTCTTCTAGTTTGTCTTTCAGGGTTTCTACATTATAAGGTGGGTGATATTTAAATATGATGGGTTCTTTTTTTTCTTGTGTTCGGTGTTCAATGTATTTAATCGAGGATTGTATGAGGAAGTGATCTGACCAGGGAATGGGTGTTTAATCTGTTTTAATGTATTCTAAGTGACTGTGATTAATGAATGATATGTCGAGAGAGTGTCCTGCTCTATGCGTGGGCGTGTCCGTAATTAGAGTGAATCCTAGTGCCCTCATAATATCCAAAAGTGTTTTGCAGGTGTTGGACAGGGGCTTTGTGTCTATGTGAAGGTTGAAATCTCCTAATATAATGGTGGGTTTTTCAGTATTTAAATGTGTTGTTAAGAACTCAATTAGTGGAGAGATATTTAATTCTAGTAGGCTCGATAGGCAGTATATTAGGCAAATTTGTAAGTTCATAGTTTCAAAGAGGGCAATTTCATGGTTTCTTGGTGGTGTAGTGGGTATTAGTTTACATTTTAATTTTTTTTCAATTATTAGCATTAGGCCCCCCCCCCCCTCTTTTATTTAATCTGGGGATTGAAAAGACATCATAGTTCTTGTGTGCTATCTGATTTTTTAAGACTGTGTCTGTCTGTTTTAACCAAGATTCCGTGACTGCAATAAAGTTTGGTTTTGTGTCATAGAGTAGATCTGTAATGATTGGGATTTTTTTGTGATGGATTGAGCATTAACTAAAAGGAAGGTCAGCATTAATAAGTTATTTGATAGAGGATTGGTTGGAATTTTGGTCCTTTTTATTCTTATTAGATTACTAGGCTTTGTTTGTTTTGTTTTTTTACTGTTTGTTATGTGTCTATTTCTATGCGTTCTTGTGTAATTGTCTCCATATTTACCTTTGTGTAAGCAGGTTGGGATGGTGTGAACTACTGGTTCTTGTCTTTCGTTGCCTCTGTCTATGTTTGTCCAATCCGGGTATGATGTCTGTACGTCTTATGTTACCAGTTTCTCAGTGGAGTACAAAGGGGCATGCCCCTTTGTCGCGCGCCAAAGGCGCGTGACGCCTCCGGTCCCGGGATGTCCCTTTTATCCTCCCCCTTGGGACTTCCCCAACGTCAAGGACGTCGGCAGCGTCAGCCAAAGGGGAGGGGTCAAGGGCTCACTTCCGGGATCGGCAGCAGGATGCAGCTTCTGAAAAATAAAAAGAAGAAGAAAGGGAGTGCGAGCCTCAGGGCCTTATTTGAAGGCAGGGTCCGGCAGCAGCAGGCAGCGGTAGTGGCAGGTACGTCTTGCTACCAGTCCCAGTCCCTTCTGCCTAGCTAATTGTTTGAAGGTGCCTAGGACCCCCTCACTTCCGTTGATGCACTCGGCTGTGGGTCCCCCTGCACCTTATGAGGATTTCACCGATGTATTCTCCAAGACCAAGGCGGAGATCCTTCCGCAGCATCGTCCATATGACTGTGCTATTGACTTGCTACCTGGTACCATGCCACCTCGAGGAAGGGTTTATCCCTTATCCATACCTGAGACCCGGGCCATGTCCGAGTACGTTGCAGAGAATTTGGCCAAGGGGTTTATCTGCCCGTCCAAGTCGCCTGCAGGGCTTCTTTTTTGTCAGCAAGAAAGATGACTCACTGAGGCCATGTATAGGCTATCGAGGACTAAATTCGATTACCAAGCGAGACCGCTACCCGCTCCCGTTAATCCCGAAGCTCCTTGATCGGCTTCAAGGAGCGAAGATTTTTACAAAGTTGGACTTACGAGGAGCCTATAATTTGGTCAGAATCCATCCCTGAGATGAGTGGAAAACCGCGTTCAATACCCGAGACGGGCATTACAAGTACCTCATGATGCCTTTTGGCTTATGTAACGCCCTGGTGGTGTTCCAGCACCTGATGAATGAGGTGTTGCGGGACCTTCTGAACACCTGTGTAATTGTTTACCTCGATGACGTGCTAGTCTACTCCCAGGACCTGCCGTCTATTTTCAACATGTCCGCCAAGTGCACCAGATACTTAGGGAGCATGGCCTATACGCGAAACTGGAAAAGTGCAGTTTTGAGAAGACTTCCCTGCCATTCCTAGGCTACATAGTCTCTGCAGCAGGCTTTCTAATGGATCCTGAGAAAGTGGCGGCTATTAAGAATTAGCCCCGGCCCAGGGGTCTTAAAGCATTGCAACGCTTCCTCGACTTTTCTAATTTCTACCTTCACTTTATCCCCAACTACTCCCGTATTGTGGCTCCATTAACTGCCCTCACCCGAAAGGGGGCTAACACGGTGGATTGGCCTCCCTCTGCCTGCCAAGCTTTTGAGGCCTTCAAGGAAGCCTTCTTACTAGATACCTGCCTTCGTCATCCGGATCCCAGCCGGCCCTTCGTGGTGGAGGTTGATGCTTCCAATGTGGCTGTTGGGGGCATACTGAGCCAGTACTCTGATTCTGGACAGCTGTTACCCTGTTCATATTTCTCAAGGAAATTCTCCCCGGCTGAGATCAACTACTATGTAGGTGACAAGGAGTTGCTAGCCGTGAAACTTGCCCTGGAAGAATGGAGACAGTGGTTGGAGGGAGCCAACCACCAGTCATGATTTATACCGATCAGAAAAACCTAGCATTCTTGAAGCAAGCCCAATGCCTGAATCCAAGACAAGCCCAATGGTTGCTGTTTTTTGAGCGGTTTGACTTTACCTTACGTTACCGACCTGGCTCTAAGAATGTTCGAGCCGATGCGCTCTCACGCTCTTCTGAGGTCAAAGAGACCCCGGATACACCTCAGTATATCTTGGACCTGAAAAAGTCAGCCTTGCTGCAACCTTGGTGTCCTCCCAAGGGAAGACCGTTGTTCCGCGTCGCTCTAGGAGAGCAGTCCTCACTTGGGCCCATGACTCCCTCACTGGGGGCCATGCTGGTTGGAAAGGGACATTAGATTTGTTAAACTGTTTCTACTGGTGGCCAACGGTGAGACAAGACGTCCAAGCTTTTGTGGGCTCATGCCCTACTAGTGCGGTTCAAAAACCACTCCTCGGGAATTTTAGGGGCTTGTTGCAACCATTGCCCATCCCAGTGGAGCCTTGGACACATATCTCCACTGATTTCGTCATGGATCTTCCTGTCTCAGGAGGTAATTCGGTCATCTGGGTAACTGTGGACCGATTTTCCAAGATGGCGCACTTCGTTCCCTTGCCAAAACTCCCTTCTGCCCCTGACCTAGCTGGTCTGTTCGCTCAGCACATCTTTAGACTTCACGGCCTTCCGCAGGATATCGTCTCCGATCGAGGACCACAGTTTACAGCCTGCTATTGGAAAGCCCTATGTAAGCGCTTTAATGTGCAACATAGTCTTTCATCTGCATTCCATCCTCAGAACAATGGGCAAATGGAACGAACCAATCAAACCATGAAGGCGTTTCTCCATGCCTTTGTGAATGAACGACAAGATCATTGGTCCAATCTACTCCCGTGGGTGGAGTTCTCGTATAATAATCACACAATAATCCCATTGTTTATGGGAAGCAACTTCATCCGCCCCTACCTTCGCCTGAACCTTGTGCACTCCCGGCAGTGCAACTCTCAGCTCACCAGCTCCGTGCTTTGTGGAAATCTACCCAGGAAAAGATCCGTAAAGCCACCCTGTCCGCCAAGAAGTGGACGGATAGGCATCGTCAACCAGCACCTATCTTCCTCCCAGGAGACCGTGTCTGGCTTAGCATCAGAAATCTACAGATACGTATTCCCTCTCGAAGACTAGCCCCAAAATTCTGTGGGCCTTTCCGAATCGCTGAACGAGTGGGAGCGGTCTCATACCGTCTACGCCTACCCTCCTCCATGCGCATACATGATGTGTTCCACGTGTCATTGTTAAAGCCTCTTGTGTTGTCCAGATACCACTCCAGGGCTCCTGACCCCTCGGACCCTTCAATACCAGACGAGGTTATGTATCAAGTATGTGAAGTTTTGGATGTCCGGTTCCATCAACGCCGATAGGAATACTTGCTTGCCTGGGAGGGTTGCGGACCCGAGGACAACTCTTGGGAGCCGGCCCGTAATATCCTCGACAAGGACTTATTATGGCAGTTCCATTTGTACCACCCCAGTAAACCCGGACCGGCTAAGAGGGGGCGTAAGAGGGGAGGTACTGTTGTGGTCCTGGCCGTGAGCACCGCGGCCAGGCCCTTACCTCTTGATTCCTGGACCTGCTCCCACCTCTGGAGTCCTGGCCTGTGGCCTTTTTGGCGGTGCCCCCACTGGGACAGTGCCGCCGGGAAGGTTCCGTGGACACCCTGTCCCTAGGCGCGTGTGCGCGCCACTTGGGTGCCTTTGTAGCCCAGTTCCCGCCAGTACAGACTCCGCCCAATTCCTGACGTCAGACGCCACGGCCTTGATAAGCCGGCCGTGGCCATCCAGCCCTTGCCTTGCAACGGGTTAGCATCCTGGTTTCCTGTTGCCTTGCGCCCCGGGTTACGTCGCTCCGTTCCTGCTTCAGTACTTGCTTGGTTCCTGCCTGCCTGCTACAGTTCCTGCCTGGTTCCAGTACCCGAGTCTTGCTACAGTTCCTGCCTGGTTCCAGAACCCGTACCCAGTTACAGTATCACTACTGTCCTAGTCTGGCTCCAGTTACATGTCCTGATCCACAACCCGCCTAAGTCCCAGTGGCCGGGCCCCTACGGGCTCCTCCTGGGGGGGGCTTTGGCTTCCACGGGTGAAGCCACCTAAGTCCCAGCGGTTGGGCTCCTACGGGCTCCTCCCAGGGGAGCACCAGCTTCCAGGATGAAGAGCATCTACGTCCCGCCTGAACATCTGCCTCCCGACCTGCTGTTCATCAGAGACATTGTCCATCTCTTCCTAGTCTCCAGCAGGTCGGCCCAAGGGTCCACTAAACTGAGACTCCCACAACACATAGAAAGAAAAAAAAAAACCCTTCAACATTTTCCTAAATTTTGAAAGAGAAAACTCATCTTTTAACCCACATGGCAGAGTAGTCCGAACCTCCGTACCTTGATCATAAAAAAGTCTTAAGTCTGGAGTGTCCCCATGATTTGGTATTATTTGAATAACCATCCTTTATTTACCCGTTACACCCCACTCATGGTTTTATAAACTTCTCTCATGTATCTTCTCAGCTGTCTCTTTTCCTAGCTGAAGATCCCTAGCCAGTGTAGCCTCTCATAGGAGAGACGTTCCATCCCCTTCATTATTTTTGTTGTTCTTTGTACCTTTTCTAGCTCTGCTATGTCTTTTTTGACATGGGATGTCCAGTATTGCACGCAATAGCCAAGGTGCTCTCGCACCATGGTATCGATACAGAAGCAATATGACAGAGGGAGAGCAGCAAGTGGGGCGTGTGGAGTCTGAATGGGGAAAAAATAATGGAGTGGCTTAGGCTGGGGCCAGTAGAAGGAGAGCCCAGGAGTGGGACCTGCAGATTCTGCGCACCAATCATGGCCCCAGCATCCATCTTCTTTTTTTCACTTCCATCAGTGAGGAGGAGGCTGTTTCGCTTCAACCCCCAAGAGAGTGAGCACAGCTGGGAGCAAGCTGGGGAGCAGTGTTTGGCTAGGAGTGTCCCCAGAAGCGAGGAAATGGGCAGATTTCAATCTGTGAACTAAAGCAGCTGTAGAGTCATTGGCCTCCAGGAACATCCGAGATGAGGGACTCAGCTTGTCAAATCTAGGTGCTGCAATAACAGACCTAAATCTGGACAGCTACCCTCCCTCTAACATAAGAACAAAAAACATGTCTAGCATGCCAACCCCCTCCCCCAACCCAATCTCCTCCCTGCATTTTTACATAAAGTTGTAGTGCCATCCACCCTCCCCTTCCCAATGCCTTTCCTGGCATTGTAAAATAAAGTTGTGGTGCCCAGAAATCCCTTCCCTATCCTTCTTTCTACTTTTCAAAATAACACCCCTCCCCCCCCCCAAATTCCCAATCCTTCCCATCCACAACTTCCTCCCCTTCAGAATCCACAAAAGCCTTTCTCCAAGCTAAGCAGGAGAAGGACATGGTCTTATCTTCTACCGCTTCGGCATCCAGCATTGCTCTGTCATGGGGTGAGGAGGAGGGTGTGCATGCCCGTGTGTGCCTGTGTGTGTCCGTGCCTGTGCATGGCTGGCCTGATCAGCTACTGCCCGGTCTCCCACAATTCTGGGGAGGAACTGCACAATTCAGCAGCCATAGGCAAAATTTGCAGCCCTAGCCATGGTTGAGGAATCATGGAAGAGCAGGGGCCTTGCCCCCTACCTCTGTTTTAAGTAGTGACTAGTTAATGCAGTTAGACACTTCTTGGTCATAGACTGTGAAAATCATGAGCCCTCTAGGATAGCTGTGCAAACTATGCAAGATACTCTTTATTAATATTTTGTACTGGAACTGGGTGGCTACTGTCTTCGGCTCGCTAAGCTTTTAAATCGATTGAGGAAATTGTTGTTCTATTGAAATGTAGTGTTGTATTCACATTCCTTTCTTTCCTTTCTTTAAAAAATTACATTTAGGCAAGAGTGATTGTCCCATTCCATGCCTATTCTTTGCAAAATTGCTATGATATGTTGTGTCCCCTAGAGGGTGATAACAGCACATTTTATGAAGAATTTGTCTCCAGAACTGAAAGTTTACTGCTGAAAAAGTAACAACTTTTTCTTTAGTCAAAACAAAAGAAGTGCCTTCCTGGCTCTGTTCAATGGTCCATCGAGCCCAGCATCTTGTCTCTGAGAGTGACGAGTTCAACTCAGTTGGAAGAGGTCCAGAAGATCCTAATGGGGAGATCCATTCCCTGTTACCTATACCAAGAAGTAAGAGGTTGTGATTCCTAACCCTACCTGGATAATAATTGCTAATGGATCTATCATCCAGAAAGTTGTCCAAACCTTTATTAAACACGGCTGTATTATTAGGAATAGCCTAGTGGTTAGGGCAATGAACTGAGAAGCAGGAGTTTATTATTTATTTATTTATTTATTTATTTGAACCATTTTGTTTTTACCCGCCAAATTGTTCAGAAAATGCTCCTGACGGGATACAACAAACATCACAAGTGATGTACAACTGAACATTCAAAGCATGTAATAATTCAATGACAAAATTATGCAACGCAAATATAAAACAACCTTAAATATTGTATATGTAGACCAATTACAGTCATTACAATCACACGTGCTTTTGCAGAACGAGGGCACCAACTGGGAAGCACAGAATTCACCTCCCCCTATTTTTGACAATCGCTGTGACTTTGGGCAAGTCACTTTATCTCCCGTTGTCTCAGGTAACCCACTTAGATTATAAAGTCTCTTGGCCAAGGATTTATTGTACCTGAATTCTGAAAAAGCTATGTCACTTTGAGCATTATTTGGAAAGGAAGGCTAAAAATAAAAAAAAAATATATTATTATTATTATTATTATATCTTCTGACAACAAATTCCACAGCTTAATTATGCATTAACTGAACAAAAAAAACAACTTATAAAATGAATTTGAAACCTATCAGTTAGTTTTATAGAATGCTCCCTAATCCCAGCACTATTTAAAAAGGAAAGTAACCGTTCCCTATTAACATGTTCCACACCACTCATGATTCTATAGATCTCTATCATATCCCTTCTCAGGCATCTCTTTTCCGAGATGAAGGGCCCTAGTCTGCTTCGCCTTTCTTCATAAGGAAGCCACGCCATCTCCTTTATCATTTTTGTTGCCTTTCAAGGTGCGGTCTCACCATGAAGCAATACAGAGGCATTCTGACTTCCTCTGTTTTATTCACCATTCCCTCCTAATAATTCTTAACATTCTGTTTGCTTTTTTGACTGCTGCAGCACACTAAGTATTCGAGTTCTGTTTCGGTGTTTTGAGATGGGGTGACTACCAACTGCACTCAGTAATAATAATAATAATAAAAAGTTGATAAAATGATATTGGACATGAGTTGGAGCAAAGCAGATGGGAAAAGTTTTGGCATAAGTCTCTGAGGATCTCCATCTGCCTCTTTAGCCCAAATATAATATTTTGTTGCTCATCAAACATTTTGGACCCTGATAAAGTTAGCTAAAGTAACAAGCAGTTCAGATGACGTTTTGGCTCTGTAATACTGATAAAGAGATGCTGTCTCATATGGTATTTTATTATTCATGTCTATGGCAAAATTGGAAAAGTCGTGGGAATGGATTAGATTGATCTTGGACATTTAAGATATTATTTCATTTAAATTAGTCATTTGGAAATCGTTAGGATTTACGGCAATAAAACAAGCACAAACTGTTAGATATTTTGTTGTCTATTGCAGTTAAAGTAATTTTAAGTAATTGGAAAGATGCTTCTTCTATTGATTTTAGCGTGTCAGCCCCAGTGAAACACACACATACTCTCAGTTAGCCCCAGACAGCACCAATGACATACACATCCCCCTGAAAGCCCCAGTCCAGCCACAGTATCACACACAACCAGTGTGTGATACACACCTTCTGTAAGCCCCACTCTGCCCAGTGACACACACACACACAGTTAGCCCCACTCAGCCCAGTGACACACCCACCCACCCACAGTTAATCCCAGTCATCCTCAGTGACACACATACACAACCCCAAGTTAGCCCCAGTCAGCCCCAGTTACACATAGAGAAAAACACAAACACATAAGTAAAAATACAGTGCCATCAGTGAAGGGCTCCTCAAAGAATGGAAGCAAACCTTGGATGAGACAGGACAGACCCACAAAAAAAAGTTACAAGAGATTGCCAAAAAAACTTATGGGCAAGGATGACGATTTAATCCTGTTAGCTCCCACACCCTCTGCCTCAACTCCCCTCTCTGCTCACCAGGAGAAGCCAGTACACCAAACACCAGGTCAAAAAAGACAATGCAAGTTTGAATTTGGCTTGTTAAATAGCAGGTGTGACAGTGTTTGCGCATTCTTGTTAATGTTTACGCCTACATTTGTCATAAAATTGCAAAGTACATGTGAATATCTAAATCGTGCCCTGATATGCACCAAACTTCCAATTTGTTCCTGTATACTTTCCTGCATGAATATGCAAGTACACACATACCCTTCCCATTCTGAAAATTGCTCGTATGCGTGTATGTCAAACGTGTGCATGTGTGCAATGCATTTTTACGCACAAAAAAACCTTTAAAAAATATACTCAGTGTTTCAGGTACTACCTTGGATTGCTTCTTTTTTTATCTGTCAGCCTGGGTCATTTTTTAGTGCTCTTGTTAATGACTCTTCCTTTGATGCGTCACCTCTAAAGCTTCATTTTTTAAAATCTATTTTTATGTCTTGGCTCCTCTCAGTTTTGCTCATTTCAGTGCTTTGATGATACATAAATGTGTATCCCCCCCTTCTTTCTTTCTTCGGCTTCTTCCTGCTTGTCTTCTTGTATTTCTATTACTGCATCTGATTCCTGGATGCTCTCATGCTGTCTCTCATTGAATGCATACAAACAGAGGTTATGTTCTTCCCAGGGAATCCTTACACTCTTTCTCCTCCTTTTGAATTTGTTTCTATTGGGACTCTACCAGTCCTTATTCCTCTGACTTCAAGAGAAACCTGGGTTTCATCCTTGACTCTTCTCTCATCTTTTCCCCTCATATTTCTAAACAGTGCACATCACTAGGTTACCAGCTGTAGAATATTTACAAATTCCCTACGTATCTTGAATCCAATACCTGCCTTTTGCTTTTGCACTCCCTGTTCACCTACCGTTTCAATTATTGTACTCGTCAGTGTACCGAATGGGGGCTCTCTTCCCTACCGGGTTCTTCAGAATTTGGCAGCTTATTTCCTTTATCAATTAACTTGCCATTTCCTTGCTTTACTATTTCTTCTTGCTGATTTGCACTGGCTCCCAGTTATATTCAATTGTATCTTTAAAATTCTTGTTTTAGCTAAAAATAAATGTATTCATGGTTGTGCTCCTGCCTGTTTCAGTTTCCCTCTATCCCCTCGCTCATCACTTCTGCTCTCCTTGTTGTATACTAAAGATGTGCAGGCCCAAGGCTTTTGTTTTTATTTTAGTTGTTTTTTTTTGTTTCGGGGGATTTATTTTGTTCATTTTTCGGTTTGTTAATATTTATTTTGGTTTTGTTCGTTTCCCTGACCAAAATAAACACTATTTATGTATTTAGTTATTTATTTATTTATTTAAGTGTTTTTATATACGCGGCACGTTCGGAACATCACCTCGGTTTACAAGAAACGTAATGCAGCAACAGGCTTTACAAGAAACACATGAAAAATATAATATAGCAACAGGCTTTACAAGGCAAACACATAGAATAACAGGGACTGATTAACAATGGAACTATGAACAGAAGAACTATGGAGATAATAATAATGCTTTACCGGGGGGGGGGGGAAAGAATTCATGAGGGGAGAATTGTTACAGGAGTAATATATTCTAGGGTAAATTAGAAGAGAGTATTGATAAGGGGACAGAAGGGATACGAACAGTGGGGGGAGGGGGGGGGGAGTTGGTTGCATGGTTCAGGTGAATGCTTGTTTATAAAAACAACCCCTTCCAAAACAAAGAAAAATAAAATGGGCCTCTGTCTTCTAACCTCCCTGCCACCCCCCAAGAAAGCAGCAGGGTGCAGACCCACCTCAGCTGGGGCCTCCCCTGGATATTCTGATCCTTTCTCGTCCAGCAAAAATGTTGCAGGGCTCTGGCCTTCCTGGTTGGCCTGAACCAGGCCCATCTGGGGCCTCCCCAAGCCCATCTGACCCCCTCCCACCCTGAAACCTTTGCTTGGTCTGAGGACCTCCCTGTTCTCACTTACTTCCTTCTGTGGGGTCTGCCAGATAAAAAGGGCAGGAGTGATGCCCACTTGCTCATGCCCTGCCTCCTAATGCTTTAAAAATGGCGCTGGTAGCTCTGAGGCTGCCAGGAAACAGATTCAAGCATTATAAATTTTCAAAAGGACTTCTGTAGGTAAAATAATGCTTTACCCACAAAAATGGCCCTTTAGAAAAGTGCACAACCAATACACATGTAAAATTGTAATCATATGCACTGTGAGGTGAATTTTAAGACCCACGCGCATGCACACGTGTCCGTGCATATGCCGGCTTGCGCTAATGGACGTGGCCATTTTATAACATATACACACATATGTGCATATGTTATAAAATCAGCTGTATACACATACATGTGCGCTCAATTTTATCTAGACGCGGCATGTGTGCACAAATGCTACGTCTACCACGTAAGTGGGGGGCATTTTATAAAGGGTGCACACCAAGGCTACTGACCGATTTCCCAGTTCATTCCCAGATCACCCAGTGTAGGGACAGGACTTCCTAATCCCTCTAGTTTTAGACTCCCTTCTCCCCTGTTAGACCTGACCCTTAAAACCCCACTGACTAGCCCTGATTTTTCTATTTTTTGACTTACACACCAGCAATAACAGAAGTAAAGTTACATGGTGGGGACCCTTTTATGCATATCTCTTGGTCTTCCTCTGACCCGCCCATGTCCCGCTGAGATCCCGCTCCTTTTTTGAACTTTTTTATTTGTGCGTGTACCAGGAGATACGCGCATACATGGGCACTTCTTAAAATCCTGTCTGAGACTTGCGCATATATCCTGGCTTTGGCACGTATAAGGCTTTGTGTGTGCATACTTTTCTATGCAGAGGGGAGAGATGTTCTATGGAGTGCAGTCTGGGTGGGGTTGGGATATGCACGCAATTGTTTTGATTTTTAAATGTATGCATGTAAATTCTCTTGACCAAAACTATGTGCACCAAACAGTGGATGTGATTGTGTGTGTGTGCAGTTTTGCCAGGATAATTTTAAACGTGAACTTACATATGCGAGTTTTGCTTCAAAAATTGGTGTAACTTGGCCTAACAATCTGCAAATTTATTAAGCCTGGATTAAAATTGCCTCCCAAATATTTGTAGTTGTGCACCAAAATGTGCATATCTTTTCTCAGGGATTTCTTAGGAGGTTGAGAGAGAGAGAGAGAGAGAGAGGGAGCAGATATGCTAAGCAAAAGTAGATACCAATCATAAACAATTATGTATATACATAACAGATCTTCCTAGGACACCTTTCCAGTTGACTGCAGAAGTCACCTTTTAAACATCAGGAGATAAATTATTCTTTGAGTAAGGAATTGGAAAACAGAGGACATCTTACCATTAGTCTTAACCTTGGGAAATACTGTAGAAAGAAAATATGATTTACATCTATTTAGAAAGTGCAATTTAAGGTAAACACAAAGAGGATAACTTTCAAGCAACTCCATGCAACTGCATGGAGATCTACGATAATATTTTATAACCCATGCTTATCAGATATGAGTATATGTACTGCAACAAATGTGCATATGTATTCTTACACATGAATACATAGAATGCATTGAAATTGAATATTTCAGTGACTTGAATACATGTATATTCCCTACCAATTTAAAAAATATACAGGCGTATAATTTACTCACAAATAAAAGGTAGGACTTGCTTGCATAAAACCCGACTTAAGCGCAGAAGTCAGTATATTTTAAAACATGCAACTTAATTGAAATTATTAGTTTTCTGATTTCTCTACCAGCTCATCCAGTCCTTCTCCAGATCAACGAGACCTTCCTGGTTCTTCAGCCTGAACTCCCCCCAGTTCACCCACTCTTCCCACCCAGCCAATACTAGGGATATGAATCAGGCTTCGGACGATTGAAAATATCGTATGATATTTTCAAAATCAACAGAAATCGGGGGCTCCCCCAAAACGATAGGAAAATCCCACTATATTGTTCGTGGGGGTTCTCTTATCGTTTTGGGGGAGGGCGGGAAAAATGGCACACAAAAATAATCCCTAAACCCACCCTGACCCTTTAAAACTAATCCCTTAGCTTCCCCCACCCTCCCGACCCCCCCAAAAACTTTTTACAGGTACCTGGTGGTCCAGTGGGGGTCCCGGGAGCGATCTCCCTCTCCCGGGCCGTCGGCTGCCACTAATCAAAATGGCGCCGATGGCCTTTGCCCTTACCATGTGACAGGGTATCCATGCCATTGGCCGGCCCCTGTCACATGGAGGGAGCACTGGATGACCGGCGCCATCTTTAAAAATGGTGGGTCAGTACCAAAGGTCAGTCCAGAGAAGTACTACCTGAGGAGGAGACAGGAACACATAGAGCCACTGGGAATGGAAGACACAGGAACACGGAGACGCTGGAACAGGAGACTCTGGTACAGGAGATACTGAAACAGGAGAACACTTGGAACACGAAGGCAAACTAGCACACCAACGGTGTCGACCCGATTGCCAAGGCGAGGTCCTGTGGAAAGGGTCTTGCTTTAAATAGTGAGTTTATGTGACATCATCGGGAGGTGCCCCCGCGGGTTTTCCCACCTTGGGCCCTTTAAAGGACTGCAAGACAGTCATGCGCGCGCCTAGGGGCGTGGCCGAGGACGACAATGACACGGAGCCCCGACGAGAGCTCCACCGTGAGGCCTGCGAGGAGGATGGTGAGCAGAAAGCCTGAGGATGCTGTGAACTGGCTGCGGCAGCAAGGGAGAGGTGCCCGGCGCTGGTCGAAAAGAGCGTGAGGTGAGCCAGCACGGCCGCGGTACCAACGTGGCCGGGACGCGCAACATGTTAGCTGTAATATGCTTTTTAAGATTGAGTTCTGTATCTATTATTATCTTGAGATCTCTAAGCTGATCTGTTGGCTTAATTGTTATATTTTTATCGTATGAAATGTCCGGAGGGAAATCCTGTCTCATTTTTCTTTCTAGTAGAATTCTCTCAGTCTTATTAATATTTAGGCTTAGCCTCATATGCGTAAGCATATGAGGAATCATTCCGATTCCGGTTCCGATTCACATCTTTAATTTTTTTTCGTGCGGCCTGATCGCGGTTTTGTTTATCAGCTGCACCCGAGCCGATAAACAAAAAACCCACCCAGACCCTTTAAAACTGATCCCTTAGCTTCCCCCACCCTCCCGAACCCCCCCAAAACTTTTTACAAGTACCTGGTGGTCCAGTGGAAGTCCCAGGAGCGATCTCCCGCTCTCGGGCCGTCGACTGCCACTAATAAAAATGGCGCCAATGGCCCTTTGCCCTTACCATGTGACAGGGTATCCGTGCCATTGGCCGGCCCCTGTCACATGGTAGGAGCACTGGATGGCCCATGCCATTTTTAAAGATGGCGCCGGCCGTCCACTACTCCACCCCCATCCTGCCTGTTTGTGGCCCCTGAGGACTGGAGTTGGCCACCCCTGATCTAGGGGGTAGGATCTAAGATGGTGGGTTGTATCATCGAGGGATTGGCAGCAAAGTGTGGTGGTAAATTGAGTTCACTCAGCAGAAAGAAAGAAACTTTGATTGGCTAGATTTAGCCAACTTTATTCAGCTGAAACCTTAAACAGTTAGGTTCAGTTGACCATTTTCCATAGATAGCCAGTAAAAAATTAACTGGCTATCTTTCCCACTTAGCAGCTTTTAAAAAAATTGATCAGTTGTCCTCTGTGATAATGTAAAAATGCAAACAGAATGTTAGGAATTATTAGGAAGGAATGGAAAATGTCATAATGCCTCTGTAACACTCCATGGTGAGACTACACCTTGAGTACTGTGTTCAGTTCTGGTTGTTACATCTCAAAAAAGATATAGTTGCACTAGAGAAGGTACAGAGAAGGGCAACTAAAATGATAAAAGGGGTGGGACAGCTCCCCAATAAGGAAAGGCTAAAGAGATTAGGGCTGTTCAGCTTGGAGAAGAGATGGCTGAGAGGGGATATGATAGAGGTCTTTAAAATCATTAGAGGACTAGAATGGGTTCTCTCTTGACTAGGGGGCACCCCATGAAGTTTAAAACAAATTGGAGAAAATTCGTTTTCACTCGACACATGATTAAGCTCTGGAATTTGTTGCCAGAGGATGTGGTTAGAGCAGTTAGTATAGATAGGCTTAAAAAAGTTTTGGATAAGTGCCTGGAAGATATTAACTGTTATTAATCGAGTTGACTTAGCGGTCAATTTGAAAAGCGTTGCTCGCGCAAAAATGGCTACATATGCATATATGAAGGTCACGTGGGATGAGCGCATACTTTAAAGTCACAACATATGCACATGCACATGCGTGCTCACGCAACAGTTCGCCAGTACAAAAGGGGCATATTAGGGGGGAGGAAGGGGTGTGGTCTGGGCGTGACTATATGTATGCGCATAATGATGTATTTTAAATCAGACCTATGCGCTGACATGCACGCACTTACGCACGCAAGCTTGCTACTGGGAGTTTACTCACATGGTGCCAGAGAGACTTTCGATTAACCACTCGTCGTTTGCCAGGCCACCTTCTCTCGCCAAGTGGAAGCAGAAACTGCCAGTGTGGGGAGGTGTAGGCCCTCCAATGCTGACTGTGACCCATTGGGGCTGGGTTAGTAGGGGAGCATCAGTCACATATTGAGGGATTTGAGATAAGAAGACACACTTTCATAGCCCAGTGATTATAACCACTGCATGGGTACTCATGTCTTTAAGGTGCAGGAGAAAGAAAGGAGAGAGAGAGAGAGGAGAGGAGGAGGAGGTATCCCACACACACAAGGTCTACAGGACATGGCTCAGTTTTTAGATCTGTCAGAAGAGGAAACCAGACAGAACCTTTTCTAGAAGTTACAGGAAGATCTACAATCCACCAGCTAGAAGGGCCATCTCTTGCTAGCACATCACAATATTACCAGTGCTCTAGCATTTTTTGCTACCGTCATTTTCCAAATTCCTCTGGGGGTCACGGCTAGCATAAGCCATTCCACCACTTCCATGTGCATTGATCAGGTGCTTGCTGCCTTGCTAAGGAGAACATGCCAGTATATATCCTTCCCTCAGAGCAGACGGCACCAAGAATTAAATCATGCAGGATTTTTATCAGTTAGCACACTTTCCCTTTGTCCTGGGGGCAATCAATTGCACACACATCCCTATAAGGGCACCAGAGGGAAAGGAGGCTGCCTACTGCAACCGCAAGGGTTTCCACTCCCTCAATATGCAGATGGTCTGTGACACTAAGGGACTCATCCTGGACATTGTCCCCAAGTTTCCGGGATCCACTTATGATGCATATATCCTCTCATAGTCAGGAATTCATGACCGCTTCCAGGAAGGTCACATCACAGGGGGCTGGCTAATAGATCCATTGTTAACACCATATTACAAACTGCCTCCTCTGTGGGTGTTCCACATCTCTACGCAGGCTGCCTTTCCTTGAGGAGAGCTCTAATCCTACCTATTCCCATAATGTCCAGTCCAACCAGAAATCCTAGATAGCAGCTTTGCTCTGGTTTCTCTCTTGCAGGTGATAGAAGCTAACCCCTCAAAACCTGGCTCATAATCCCTGTGGCCTCCCCACAGAGTGCAGCAAAGGTGCAATGGATGACCAGAGCAGTCTTCGAGAGAACCTTCAGCTTACTGAAAACATGCTTCTGCTGCATTGTTGCAGATCAGGGCGATGCCTCTTCTACAACCCACCTAAAGTCTGTCAGATATTCCTAGCCTGCTGTATGCTACATAACTTGGTCAAAACCAGATGCATGCCTCCTCCAGAGGGACTAGATGAGACTATAGTAGGGTTGCCAACTGTCCGGATTTTTTCTGGATTGTCAGGATTTATGCTTTTGTGACAAGACGTCAGAGACCCTGCTGAAAAACCTGAAATTTTCATCCTAAAAGTTCTGCTTTGCCTGCAGACTGCAGTATGCATGTTACTCAATCCCTATGAGCAGGGGTGGACCAAACGGGCAATCACCTAGGGCGCCAGTCAATAGGGCACTGGTTGCCTCTCTCTAGATGCTATGGCTGTGGGGCCGCCTGATGGCGGCTGAAGATGGGAGGAGGCTGCAGAGCTTTTGGCGGAGCCCAAACCACTGACAGCTAAAGATGGCAGGAGGCCGCAGGGCAACGATGCACGGCATGGCCAAAATGAATTAACTCAAAGATCATCTGGAGAGGCCAGGAAGTGTGTGCGCGAACACATGAGAGAACTTGTGTGTATGTGTGGGAGAGCATTGGGAGCTTGAGTGTTGGAAAACATGTGAGAGTGAATGCTTGTGTGTGTGTATGGGAGAGCTTGTCAGTGAGAGCTTGTGCATGTGTATGGGAGAACATTTGTGTGGGAGAGCATAAGAGAGTAAGAGCTTGTGTATGTGTACGAGAGAGCATATGAGTGTGAGAGATTGTGTGTGTATGTATGGGAAAGCATGTGGGAGAGAGAGCTTGCGTGTACGTGTTACCATTGTGAATCAGGCTTACCCTTCAAAATCCCAGAGCAGCATGAAGCAGCAGCAAAGTCATGGTTGCACAAAGCTAGCCGAACCGCACGGCATCTTGGTTCCGCCCCCCTCGGCACGTTGGTGTGCCTCCCAACAGTCCCTGTGGTAGCACAGGAAATGGGGCTATATCTACCCGGCCTTCAGGCACAAACTTTGCCTCAGCTACAGGCTTGCTTGTGCTGTTGCTGACTTTCAGCTGGATTTGAATTTGTCGTGACCCGGATTGTCTTGGATTCCTCTTGCCTGCTGCCTACCTTTGACCTGGACTGGACTTTGCATTTCTTTTGCTTGCTGCCTGCCTGTGAACCGGATTGTCTTGGATTCCTCTTGCTTGATGCCTGCTTTTGACATGGACTGGATTTGGATTTCTCTTGCTTGCCGCCTGCCAGTGAACCAGATTATCTTGGACCCCGCTACCTCTGGTCTGCCTCCATTTGTATTGGGATTTGGTGGAGACGCCGGCTCTGACTTCACTCCGGCTGGATCTGCATCCTTCCCCCTCTCGCTGGTATCCAACCTTGGCTTGGACTCAGATAAGGCTGTCTTTCTATCATTGGGTCCACATAAACATAAACATAACAGTATGTATGGCAGAGCATGTGAGAGTGAGACCTTGTATGCGTTTGTGTAGGAGAGCATGTGAGCTTTTGTGTGTGTAGGAGAGCATTTGAGCTTTTGTGTGTGGGAGAGTATGTGAGAGCTTGTGCGTGCAAGAGAACATAGGAGTGAGAGCTTGCTTACATGAATGTGAGAATTTGTAAGAGTGCCAGTTTATGTGTGTGGGAGAGTGTAATGATTTTGAAGTGTTGGAATGGATTCTTGGGTACTGTGGTGATGGCCACTCCCATGGGGAGGAGTCCTGTGAGGAACCACAGTACTAGACTAGACTCTATATATGCAGACACAGAGAATTCGTATTTATTATACAGCTTGGTGGTACTGCCCAGGGGCGGCAGCAGTGAGGTAACCCAGTAGAAGTAGTTCAGGGATCCTCAGCAGAGGAGACCAATCCCACGCTCAGGTAGATGATAGGCTGTGCAAGGTAGTAGAGAAGTCTCGGATGCAGACTCGCAGTGCTGAAGCTGAAGGTGAGACAGACTGACAAGGTTAGTTACTCATTGAAGTAGATAGCTGGCAGGCAGAAGTAGCTGAACTGTAGGCACCAAGGTAGGGAGAGCAGGCCCTCGAGGAGCGAGTACCTGGTATCCCAGGTAGGCACTTGAAAGAAAGCATAAGAGCCCCTGAGGAGTGGGTACCCAGGTTAGAGATGAAAGACCCCGAACGGCAGAGAGAGCTTCCAGCGGCAGCAAGGAAGTGGCAGAGCAGCTTAGACCAGAGGCATTCCAATCCATTCACGATCCGTTCTTGATCCTTGCTAACTCAGTTTGATAGCAAATGAAGGGCAGTCTAAATACCTGGATGGCGTGACGTCACTCAGAGGGGACGCCCCCGAGGTTCCCGCCATGATGTGGATAAAGATGTGGGTGGCATGCGCGTGCGCATCCTAGGAGGCCCTCAGGAGAAGCATGGTGAACACCGTTGCTGTTGCCGTTCCGGGGACACCGGAGAGAGTGGGATGAAGACACGGCAGCAGCCATCCTCCCAAGGCTTGAGGAGAGAGAAAGAAGAAAGGTGACACACAGAGGTCGAAGCCATCTGAGACCGACGGACGCAACAGTACTCTTCTTCAAAGGGCCCCCTCCAGACCCCCTACCTGGTCTAGGTTTTTGAGTATGAGATAGATAAAATTGACGAAGCATCTCTTTGTCCATGATATTAGCCAATGGTTCCCAAGAGTTTTCTTCTGGTCCGTATCCCTCCCATGACAGGAGGTATTCCCAAACTCTGCCTCTCTTTCTTACATCAAGGATGGCATCAACCTTGTACTCGATGTCTTCTTCTGCATCAACAGGAGTAGGTTCAGGTGTCTTGGTGGAAAACTCGCTAAGAACAAGCGGTTTCAGCAGCGAAACATGGAATGCATTATGAATCTTCATAGCGGGAGGACGTTTCAGACTATAGGTGAGTGAGCCCAATCATCAGAGAATAGGTAAGGGTTCGACAAAGAATGGAGCAAATCGAGCAGATGGAAGCTTGAGTCTTAGATGTTTGGTAGAAAGTCAGACTTTATCACCAGGCTGGAATTCAGGAGCCTTGCTACGGTGAGCATCATAGCCCTTCTTAGCTCTTTGTCCTGCTTTTTGGAGCATCTCTTTAGTCTTTCTCCAGAGCTGCTGTATATCTTTGGTTGTAGCTTGAGCTGCCGGGGACTACACAGAAAGTGGAAGTGGTAAAGGTGGTAAGGGTTGTCGTCCATAGACCACTTCAAAAGATGTAGATCCAGTAGATGATGCTGGATGCGAATTGATGGCGAATTCAGCCCAGGGTAACAGTTGAGCCCAGTCATTCTGTTGTGAACCAACATAGGCGCAGAGGAACTGTTTGGCCATTCTCTCAGTTTGGCCATTCAATTGAGGATGGTACGCAGAGGTGAAGTCAAGTGTGATGTCGAATTTCTTACAGAAGGCTTTCCAGAACTTTGCTGTAAATTGAGCTCCTCTGTCAGAAATAATGTGTTTAGGCATGCTGTGTAGGCGAAAGATATGACTGATGAATAGTTTAGCAAGTTCCATGGCTGAGGGCAAGCCGGGGAGAGCCACGAAGTGAGCCATCTTCGAAAATCGATCCACTGTAACCCAGATGGTATTGTTACCTCCAGAAAGTGGCAAGTCCACCACAAAATCTGTTGCAATGTGGGTCCAGGGCTCATCTGGTACGGGCAAGGGTTGAAGCAGGCCCCAAGGACGTCCGGGTGGAGGTTTCTGTCTGGCACAATTGGAACAGGAAGCTACGTACGCAAGAGTATCTTCCTTCATGATGGGCTACCAATAGTACTTTTGTAGCTTAGCCAGTGTTCGCCGTTGACCAGGGTGTCCAGCCAGTTTCAAATCGTGAGCCCATGCTAGCAATTTCTTTCTTAGATTGCAGGGTACAATGGTCTTGCCCGGGGGTACCAGATGTGTAGCTGTCAGAATAACTCTCTTTGGGTCAATGATATTCTGAGGTTCATCAAGTATGTCTTCAGAGAGAAAAGAAAGAGGTAATGCATCTGCTCTGACATTCTTATCACCAGGGCGATATTTCAGCACAAAGTCAAATTTGTTGAAGAACAGGGACCACCTCACCTGTCTATGGTTAAGGCGTTGAGCGTGACAGAGGTACTCCAGATTTTTGTGATCAGTGTAAACAGTGATCTGATGTTGTGCACCTTCAAGCCAGGGGTGCCATTCTTCAAATGCCATTTTTATTGCCAGCAATCCTTTATCCCCAATGCTGTAGTTCTTCTCCGCTGGTGAAAAGCGTCAGGAAAAGAATGAGCAGGGGTGCAAGATCTTAGAGTCGCTGGTCTGGCTTAGCACAGCTCCTACACCTACATCAGAGGCATAAACCTCCACAATGAAGGGTTGTGTAGGATCCGGATGGCGGAGACATGGTTTGCTTGAGAAGGCATCTTTTAACATCTGAAATGCTGTCACAACTTCATTGACCAAGTGGCAACATTAGCTCCCTTCTTAGTCATTGCTGTTAATGGAACAGTCTATGAAGAGTAATCTTTGATGAAGGTCCTGTAGTAATTGGTAAATCCCAAAAATCATCTTAGAGCTTTTAGGCCAGTGGGTTGTGTCCATTTTTGAATACTCTCAAGCTTCTGAGGGTCCATCTGGAAACCTTTGTTTGAGACAATGTACCTTAAGAAGGGCACGGATTCCTTGTGTAATTCGCATTTAGTCAACTTGGCGTATAAGCGGTTCTCACAAAGTCTCTGCAGAACTCTTTTGACATCTTTCTGATGGGATTGCAGGTCCTGGGAGAATATCAAGATGTCGTCTAAGTAGACAATGACACATTGGTAGAGTAGATCACACAGAATATCGTTCATCATGTTTTGGAAGACAGCCGGGGCATTGCATAAGTCGAAGGGCATCACCAGGTATTCAAAGTGCCCATCCCGGGTATTAAAAGCCATCTTCCATTCATTGCCAGAGCAGATGCAAACTAAGTTATATGCTCCTTTGAGGTCAAGCTTGGAGAATATCTTGGCTCCCTGTAACCTGTCGAATAGCTCCGAGATGAGTGGTAAGGGATAGCAATCCTTTACGGCAGTGGCGTAGCCAGAATTGATTTTTTGGGTGGGCACAAGGTTAAGATGGGTGGGCTGTAGGCATGCAGGTCTACTAGTTGTTTTTTTACTGATAAATAATGCCAAATTATGCAGCATAGCATTCACATCTACGCCTAAGTATGAGGTTTACTTAATGATACAAACATAATTCACGGTGATTTGTGGTACTTTAGCCTTCTTATTATTACGATTTTATACACGGCTCCTACCTGTCCATAAATTTTGAGAGAGCGGTTGTGTTGCTTATATTTAAATTGCTAACATCTCAAAATATAGATATATATTTTTACCTTTGTTGTCTGATCTTTGTATTTTTCTAATCAGTTGGTCCTGGTCTCTTTTTCCCATTTTTTCCCTTATAGCTCATTTCCTAATTCCTTTTTCTAATCAGTTGGTCCTGGTCTCTTTTTCCCATTTCCCTTATAGCTCATTTCCTAATTCCTAATTCCTTTTCAGTGTCTTTCTTCTATTACTGTCTTCTTCCCTTCCACACACACACACACACATACACACTTTCTCTCACAGACTCCCTCTCACACACACTCAAGCTGTCACTCTCATATGCTCTCCCCCCCCACAAGCTCACATTCAAGTTCTCACTTTCTCACCCCTCCCCAGGCTTATATTCTTATGCACACACAGACGCACATCCAGGCACCCATTCTCACCCACACACATAAACCCAGACTCCCATTCTCACCCACAAACCCATGCTCCCAGTCTCACCCACACATATTCAAGCTCCCATTCTCATCCATACATATACACATTTAAGGTACTATTCTCACCCACACATACACACATTCAAGCACCCATTCTTATCCACATATTCAAGCTTCCATTCTCACCCACCCACACAAACCCAGGCTCTCATTCTCACCCATATATACACACATTCAAGCTCCCATTCTCACCCACCCACAAACCCAGGCTCCCATTCTCAACCACACATACACACATTCGAGCTCCCATTCACCCACATATTCAAGCTTCCATTCTCACCCACATACACACCCAGGCTCCAGTTTTCACCCACACACACTCCCATTCTCATCCACACATACACATTCAAGCACGTGCACAGCTTCCGCTTTCTCCCCCAGAGCAGGAAGATCAGCTGCCTCTCCTGCTGCCACCGGCCTCCTGCTATCTTCGGGCGTCGGGCCGTACTGCCCGCCGAACTTCCTGTCGGGGGCGGGGGGGGGGGAGCGGAAGCGCAGCGCACAACGTCCGCTTTCTCCCTCCCCCCCCAAGCAGGAAGATCGGCCCGACGCCCGAAGATAGCAGGAGGCCGGTGGCAGCAGGAGAGGCAGCTGATCTTCCTGCTTTGGGGGAGAAAGCGGAAGCTGTGCGCAGCGCTTCCGCTACCCCAAACAGGAAGTTCGGCAGGCCGTTTGACCCGAAGACAGCAGGAGAACGGGTGGCAGCAGGAGAGACAGCTGATCTTCCTGCATTGGGGGGAGGAAGCGGAAGCTGCGTGCGGCGCTTCCGCTCCCGCCCCCCCCGAACAGGAAGACCGGTTGGCCATACGGCCGCAGCAGCGCTTCCCCACGTGTGCCGTGATGGCGCGCGAGGCGTGGGTTCTCTTGTTCGCTGTCGCGGGGATGGGATCCCGCGACAGCCTTGCAGTTCCGGTGCCAGTTGGGTGGGCCTGGGTCTAAGTTGGGTGGGCACCTGCCCACCCAGGCCCACCCGTGGCTACGCCACTGCTTTACGGTGATCTCATTCAGACCTCTGTAATCAATGCATAGACATAATGTTCCGTCCTTCTTCCCTACGAAGAAGAAGCCTGTGCCGGCAAGAGACTTAGAAGGTCTTATGAAGCCTTTCTGGAGATTCTCCTGGATGTACTCTGACATCGCTTTATTCTCTACAACAGAGAGAGGGTAAACCCTTCCTTTGGGTGGTTCCATATTAGGCTTCAAATTTATGGCGCAGTTGTATGACCTGTGTGGAAGTAATACATCAGCGGCTTCTTTTGAAAACACATCTTGGAAAGATGCATATTGAGGCAGCATCCCAGGTAACAACGGGGTAGTTGGCATGCATGGGATTGGAGAGACTTCCATCAAGCATTTGCCATGGCAATCTGGAACACAACGTGAAAGCTCCAAAGTGGCCCAGTTGAATTGTGGCATATGTTTCTGTAGCCACTGTAGCCCAAGTACCAAAGGGTGCATGGCCTTTTCTAGCACAAAGAAGGAAATAGTCTCTGTATGAAGAGCACCAGTATGTAAGCTCACTGGTTCTTTAAGCAGGGTTACTTCACACGGTAAGGGCTCTCCATGAATAGAGGGCAAAAGTAGAGGAGACGTGATGTAGTGGTGGGGATCCGCAAATGTTCCACAAGACGTTTCAAAATGAAATTTCCCCCTGCCCCAGAATCCACTAAGGCAAGGGTCTGGTATTCTAGAGGTCTGCAGATTAAAGATACTGGAAGAGAGAGTGGAGGAGAGGGTGCAGTTAGACCTAAGAAGAGTCCTCCCACAGGACTTAGGTCACGGAATTGTCTCTCTTTAGAAGTCAAATGACTGTGGCCCAATTACATTGATTCTTCTTCACCAGCAACAGGACCTGGAGGAATAGGCCTGGGTACAGACTTGACTCGAGTCTCTCCCTGAGGTGGTCTTCTGGGGCTCTTGACCTCTTGAACCTTGTTGCGAAGTTGGCGATCAATCCTTGTTGCCAACTTCATCAGTTCTGCTAAGGTTTCAGGCATCTCTCGAGCTGCCAGCTCATCTTTCAACTGGGAGTTCAGGTCTTCAAAGAAGAGGGTCTTCAGGCATCTAGGGTCCCAATGTAATTCAGAAGCCAACGTCTTGAATTCAATGGCGAAGTCTGATTAAAGGTTTATTACCTTGCTTTAGATGAGCCAAGGTTTATCCTGCTGTCGAGTACCAGGCAGGGTCATCGAATACTGATTTGAACAGTTCAAGAAACCCGGCGAGATCATTCAGGATAGGGTCATTGTGCTCCCACAGCAGTGAGGCCCAAGCCAGAGCTCTTCTGTCCAGATACGAAAGGATATAGGTGGCCTTGGCATACACTGTAGAAAATGGTTAGGTTGCAGAGAAAAGTGTATGCAACATTGATTGATAAATCCTCTACATCTCCAAACTTCACCCGAGAAGTGTGTTGGAGCAGATAGAGGCACTGTAGTCATGACCGTCACTTCTGGTGGTGTAACTACTTTACCTGCGGTAGTCAGTGTATTCATCTGTGCGTGTAACTGGTTAAAGGCAACAGTCAAGTTATCCAACAAATTCTGTTGTTCAGAGATTCGCTTGGCCAGGCCTGGAATGGCCTGCAAAGTGGTAAGCTGAGCCGAATCCATGGAGTTAGCAATCTGTTATGGTTTTGAGGTGTTGGAGTGGATTCTTGGGTACTGCGGTGATAGCCATTCCCACGGGGAGGAGCCCCATGAAGATCCGCAGTACTAGGCTAGACTCTATACACGCAGATACAGAGAATTCGTATTTATTATACAGCTTGGTGGTACTGCCCAGGGGCAGCAGCAGTGAGGTAACCCAGTGGAAATAGTTCAGGGGTCCTCAGGTAGATGATAGGCTGCGCAAGGTAGTAAAAAAGTCCCGGATGCAGACTCGCAGCGCTGAAGCCGAAGGTGAGACAGACTGACAAGGTTAGTTACTCACTGGAGTAGATAGCTGTATTGATGAAGATCCTGGCAGGCAGAAGTAGCTGAACTGTAGGCACCAAGGTAGGGAGAGCAGGCCCTCGAGGAGCGAGTACCCAGTATCCCAGATAGGCACCTGAAAGAAAGCATAAGGGCCCCCGAGGTGCGGGTACCCAGGTTAGAGATGAAAGACCTTGAAGGGCAGAGAGAGCTTCCAGCGGCAGCAAGGAAGTGGCAGAACAGCTTAGACCAGAGGCATTCCAATCCATTCATGATCTGTTCTTGATCCTTGCTAACTCAGTTTGTTAGCAAACAAAGGACAGGCTAAATACCCGGATGGCGTGATGTCACTCGGAGGGGATGCCCCCGAGGTTCCCGCCATGACATGGATAAAGATGTGGGTGGCGTGCGCGCGCGCACCCTAGGAGACCCTCAGGAGAAACATGGCAAACACCGTTGCCGTTCTGGGGACGTCGGAGAGAGCAGCATGAAGACATGGCAGCAGCCATCCTCCCAAGGCTTGAGGAGAGAGAAGGAAGAAAGGTGAGGCACAGAGGTCGAAGCCGTCTGAGACCGACGGATGCAACAGACAGCATGTGAGAGTGAGAGCTTGTGTGTGTGTGTGTGAGAGAGATCGTGTGTGAGTGAGATTTTGTGTTTGTGTGTCTGTGTAATGTTTATGAGACAATTGTAAGAGAGAGGTAGTGTGTATGCGGGAGGATGGAGGAAGGGAAGAAAATGGGAGAATAAAGAAACAGAAAGAGAAGAGAGACCCTGATAAAGGAATTAGAAGACCAATAAGGAGAAAGTGAAAAAAAGAGACTGGGACCAACTGATTAGAAAAATAAGATCAGACAAAAAGGTAAAAAAAATAATATATTTTTAGCAATTGTGATATGCCATTTTTGGGAATGTGAATTATTATATTTTTTGTATTTTGCTCTTTCTTTAAAGCTCCACTGTTCAGTCTGGTTTCTTAGGCTTTCTATTTCAGTTTTATTTATTTATTTATTTATTATTTATAAGGATTTTATACACCGACATTCGTGTGGAAAATCATGCCGGTTTACAATTAACAATAAAGTTGGAGAAATTACAATGAACAGGGAGGGGGGAAGGGGAGAAGGCTAGAAGGAGAGAGGGAGAGTAACAGAGCTAGCGATGGAAATTCAAAAGGAACAATAAAATGATAAGGTGTGGAGAACATAGCTTCTATAAGTGATTACAACAAACCGGAGATGAGTATAAGCAAAAAAGGAACTTACAATATGTACAATCATTATGATTACAAAGAAGAATGGATAAGTAAAAGCAATCTTACACTATGTACTATTTTATGTGGACGGGGTATAGGGATAATTACGGGAAAGGAAGGCAGGGGACTGAGGAGGGATAAGGGGTAAGGGGGAGGGGGTGGCTGACTGAAGGTGAGGAGGGGGGTAGAGCTAGGTTTGGTTCAAGTCGGGATAGGCCTGCTTGAACAGCCATGTTTTGATTCCTTTTTTGAAGTTACGAAGGGAAGGCTCTAGACGTAGGTTGGTGGGTAGCGAATTCCAGAGGGCGGGGCCAGCGATGGAGAATGCCCTTTGTCTTGTGATGGTATGGTGAGCAGTTTTAAGTGTTGGGCAATGAAGGTTACCTACTAGGGAGGTTCTGGATGGGCGGTTGGATGTGCTGAAACGCGGCATTTCCTCAAGCCAGGTGTGGTTGTGTTTGTACAGCATGTTGTGTAGAATGGTGAGGGTTTTGTATTGAATACGGAAGTGGATGGGCAGCCAGTGCAGGTCCTGGCCATGGCATTCTGCAGGATTTGTAGGGGTTTTATGGTGAAAGCGGGAAGGCCCAGGAGAAGGGAGTTGCAGTAATCCAGTTTAGATAGGAGGGTGGTCTGAAGTACTAGGCGGAAATCTTGAGCATGCAGGAGGGGTTTAAGTTTTTTAAGAATATTGAGTTTAAAGAAACCCCCTTTTAGGAGAGTGTTGATATGGGGTTTGAAATTTAGATGTTGGTCTAGAGTGACACCTAGGTCTCTGACGGAGTGTAGGGCGGTGTTATTAAGGGAAGTGTTGAGAGAGATGGCTTGGGAAATAAGGTCATGTTGATTAGAGATTAAGAGGATTTCTGTTTTTGAGGTGTTTAGTGCGAGCTGAAGGTTGGATAGCAGGGCATTGATGGACACAAGGCAGGATTCCCAAAGATGCAGGAATTAGTTGAGGGATTTTTGTATGGGGATAAGGATTTGGACATCATCTGCATATAGGAAGAACTGCAGGCCGAGGTCCAAGAGGAGGTGGCAGAGAGGCAGGAGATAAATATTGAAGAGGGTGGAGGATAAGGAGGATCCTTGGGGGACACCTTGAGTGAGGGGGATATGTGAGGATTCACTATCTTCGATTTTTACTACGTATTTTCTGTGGTTGAGATAGGAGGTAAACCATAGTAGAGGTGTGTCAGAGATGCCTATCTCTGCTAAACGTGAGATCAGCAATTTGTGGTTGACAGTGTCGAAGACTGCTGAGATGTCTAAGAGGGCAAGTAGATATGATTTACCATGGTCCATACCTTTGAGGATGGTGTCAGTGATGGCTAATAGGAGATTTTCGGTGTTTCTGGCTTTGCGAATCCGAATTGTGATGGATGTAGGATACAGTGGTCTTCTAGGAAGTCTGTGAGTTGTGTGTTAACTACCTTTTCCAATATTTTGGATATGAAAGGTAGGTTGGAGATTGGATGGTAGTTAGCTGGGTTGGAGGGGTCAAGGGAAGGTTTTTTGAGGAGGGGTTTAACGACTGCCAGTTTGAGTGGGTCTGGGACTTCTCCGAAGGAAAGTGAGCAGTTGATTATGTCGGTAAGAGGTTTGGCAATGGTGGCGGGAATAGTCAGGAGAGCTTTCGTCGGAATTGTGTCAGAGGTGTGGAGGCTGGTTTAATCTTTTTTAGGATGGATTCTATCTCCTTGGTGGTTGTGAGGTCGAAGGATGCGAAGGTAGCCTTGTTGTTATTAGTGAGAGGTGCGATAGGGGTGGGATTGGGAGGGAAGCGTAGTAGTATATTAGTTATTTTGTTTTTGAAAAACAGAGCTAATTCTTCGCATTGACCATTGGCGTTATCTTCTGTGATAGTGTGATGGATGGAATTTGTAAGCTCCGTGACATATGAGAAAAGTGCATGTGAATTGAATTGGTAGTCATGGATTCTGGCGGAGTAAAAGTCTTGTTTAGCTTGCTGGGTGGTATGTCTGTAAGTATGCAAGGTGTTTTTGTAAGCAGCTTTGTGGGTAGGTGATGGTTGTTTTCGCTACGTACGTTCTTTGGATCTAAGGTCTTTTTTTATCCTTTTTAGTTCCGCAGTGTACCATGGTTTTTTTGATGTTTGTGTCAGGGGAATCTGTTTGTGGACCATGGGGCAGGTGTCATTAGCTACAGTAGATGTGAGATTGTTCCAGGAGTGTAGCGCAGATTCTGGGTTGGTGAGGTCAAGGTTAGTAGATGCTTTGTCAAATGCTACGGTCAAGTCCTCTAGTGAGCATAGTTTACGGAAGGAGATTGTTTTGGTCTGCATGTGGGGGTGCTGGTGGGGGGTGTTAGTGGAGATGAGGACATTGATGAGGGAGTGGTCGGACCATGGGACTGGGGTGGTAACAGGTGTGTTAGTCGAAGTTACATGGGGGTTGATGAAGATGAGGTCAAGGGTGTGACCCGCATTGTGTGTAGGCACAGAGAAGAGTTGACTATAGCCTAATGCTTGGAGGGTGTCCAGAAGGATTTCGCAGGCGGGTGTGGGAGGGAGGACATCAACATGGAGGTTGAAGTCACCTAAGATAACTGCAGGGGAGTTGGCGTTGATGTTGTCGGTGATATACTCGATGACAGGGGAAGGGTCAAGTTCGAGAAGGCCAGGGGGGGCATAGATGAGGCAGACCTGTAAAGTGCTGGATTTGAAAAGCCCTACTTCAAGTCTGGGTTGGGGTTTTAAGTTGAGGTATTTTTTAGCAGCTAGGAGGAGACCTCCACTTCTTTTTTTAGGTCTTGGGATAGAGAAAATATCATAAGAGTAAAGATGAATACTTGGTCTGTGTTCTTTAGCCACGATTCAGTGATGGCGCAGATATCGGGATTGGAATCCGTAAGCAGGTCATAGAGGATGGGGGCTTTCTTTAGGATGGATTGAGCATTGAAGAGGGAAATGGCAAGACCCAGGAATTGGGGGAGATCATGATGGGCACTAGGGATTTGCGCTGGTAGGAGGGGTGTGGGAGTACAGAGGGGGTCTTGCGCATGTAGGGAAGGTGTAAACGGGGAATATTAAGAATGAGCATTTCCGGTGGATTGAGAGCATATGGAGGGGAGAAAGGTGTAGTATCTAATATGGGGGGTGCCAGGGCGGGGGGGGGGGGGAGGGTACTATAAGGGATCCTTTGAGGATAGGACTGCAATGGAGGTTAAAGTGGACTGTGCTCTTAGAATGTCGTGCACCAAGCCACTACTGGGCCGTACTCCAGGGGTTAGCTCAGGGCGCATTGGAGGGCGAGGGAAGGGTGTGGGCAGGGGGCAAAAACTGCAAGCCCTGGGGGATTTCTGGCTCTGTAACAGAGGTTAAAAGCTAGTTCACAAAGGACGCACGAAGGGGCGCACTAAGGGGCAGGCCCCTTAGGTTGCGCGCCTTCATGCGCGTGACGCCCGGTGCGCGCAGCGCCGCTGCAGCGAGCCTTGTTTTAAAGGGCTGGTAAGCTGGCCTCCCGGGCGCCGACATGGGCGCAGCTCCCACCTTTGATTGGTGACTTGGGAGCTCAGGGAGGGTAGGTGGGTGGAGCAAAGTGTCGGCAGCAGCAGGTGGACTTTTGTTGTCGTCTCTCTCTCTCGTTCTCTCTCCATTGGCTCCGGGTCGGCGTGTCTCTCTCTCATAGGAGCACCCGGTCAGCATCTCTCTCTGTCTCTCTCAGGCTCCCGGTTGGGGCTGGCAACGATCGGTAGGGCCTCGGGTCGGCAGCGACTGCGGCAGTGACGATCGGTGGTCGGTTGGGGCCTCGGTGCTTTGGCGGCGGTAGGCGAGGGACTCGGGGGGGCAGTGGGCTCGACCCCGGTCAGGTAGGCCACAGTAAAAGAGGATGTGCTGCTGCAGAAAGCCCTGTTTTAAAGGGCTGGTAAGCCAGCCTCCCGGGCGCCGACGTGGGCGCAGCTCCCACTTTTGATTGGCCCTTATTGGTAACTTTTTGATTCCAATTTCTTTCCACCCCTGCCTGTTGTGTCCATCGGTCGCAGATGGCTGCGACCGCTCTGCCTTACCTCTTTTTCTCCTCTTTCACTCTCCTTGGGCAAGATGGCTGCCTCCGGTGCCAAGTGCCGAGGGTCTCGGCATTTCCAAACTAGCATGGGCATCCCAGTCCGCCATGCTCACTTCCTCATTCCCCTCTTGCCATTGAAGCAAAGAGCCATGCTGGATATGCATTCATGGTGACGTATCCGGTTTAATTGTTTAGGGGTAGTAACTGCCGCAATAAGCAAGCTACTCCCACGCTTATTTGTTTACCCAGACTGTGCAATTCAGTCCTTGTTGGTTTGTGTCTGAATATAAATCCTCTTTTCTTCATCCCCCTACCGTTGAAGCAATGAGCTGTGCTAGATACGCATTCCAAGTGAAGTATCAGGCTTAATTGGTTTGGAGTAGTAACTGCCGCAACAAGCAAGCTACTCCCATGCTTATTTGTTTACCCAGACTGTGCAAGTCAGTCTATGTTGGTTGTTGTCTGAATGTAAATCCTATTATCTTGATTCTCCCCTGCCGTTGAAGCACAGATCTACGTTGGATATGCATTGAAGTGAAGTATCATGCTTAATTGGTTTGGGGTAGTAACCACTGTAACAAGTAAGCTATTCCCACACTTATTTGTTTACCCAGACTGTGCAGCCTTGTTGGTTGTTGCCTGAATGCAAGTACTCTTTTCCACATTTCCTCTTGCCGTTGAAGCATAGCGCAACGTTGGAGTCACATTAACTGTGAACATTTATTGAATAAGGGTATTAATCACCAGGTTGTAGCCATCATTCCCGCAAGCCATCCCCATGCCTCTTCTCTTCAAACTGCAACAAATATAAAATGTTAATATACGTTAATAAGGAATTTTTACTGTTGTTAAGTGCTTGAAATAAGGGGGTCATTTATCAAAATGCGGTAAGGCGTTTTCGCATGCATTAAGGGCTTATCGCATGCGAAAAAGCCCCGTTTTCGCATGCGATAGGCCTTTTAGACATGCGAAAACGTGTTTACCGCATGCGATCGCACCATATCGTATGGGGGGGGGGGGGAGAGAGAGAGAGAGAGAGAGAGCCCAGCCATGATAGCATGTCCCATGCATAAGTATTTATATCCCTAGGATAGGCCCACCTAGTAACTCGAGGTGGGGATTAGATAAGGGTGTAGGGGGTTAGGGGCCACTGTCACATTCTACATGAGACGTACGAACAGAACAGTGGTCTCTTGTGACGATTAGCTGGCCTTCGGAGTGAGGAAACTCCCTCCAAGATGGGATTTGGCCAAGGGTCTCTCAGCCTAGCTTGATGTTACCCAGGTAGAGAGTCCATCAAGGTAGGTTGAGAGACCCTTGCCCAAATCCCATCTTGGAGGGAGTTTCCTCACTCCGAAGGCCAGCTAATCGTCACAAGAGACCACTGTTCTGTTCGTACGTCTCATGTAGAATGTGACAGTGGCCCCTAACCCCCTACACCCTTATTTTGGTAACGCATGCGGTACTTACTGCATTTTGCTAAATGAACCCCTAAGTTAATTAAAAATATTTAAGTTCACTCATGATGCATAACAGCTGTTGCAGACTAATAGAAATCCATGATCAGGTGCACTCTAAGGCATTATTTATTGATAAGAATACAACTAGTACTACCCACCCCAAAAATATCTATTTTGGTTTCTTCACTGGTATGAGAAAGAGAGAGAGAGCCTGCATTTGTGTATGAGAAAGAGAGAGGCCTGAATGTTTGTGTGAAAGCCTACATTTGTATATGCGAGAGCAAGCCTGTGTGCATTATGAGAGAGAGCCTGCTTGTGTAAGAGAGAGAAAGCCTTCATCTGTATAAGAAAGAGTGCAAGCTTTCATATATGTGTGTGAGTGAAAACCTGCATGTGTATGAAAGAAAGCGAGCTTGCATATATATATGTGGGAAAGCCTGCATTATATGAAAGAGAGAGAGCAAACTTTCATATATGTGTATGAAAGCCTGCATATGTATGAAAGAGAGTGAGCTTGCATATATGTTTGTGAAAGCCTGCATGTGTAAGAAAGAGAGAGCAAGCTTGGATATATGAGTGTGAAAGCCTGCACTTGTATGAAAGAGAAAAAGAGCAAGCCTGCATATGTGTGAAAGCCTACATGTTTATAAGAGAGTGTGTGTGAGACCATGTGTGTGAGGGAGAGAGAGGGAGTGTGTGTGTGAGCATGTGTGAGAGGGAGAGAGAAGGAATGAGTGTGTGTGTGTGTAGTGTGTGTGTGTGTGTGAGAACATGTGAAGGAATGTATTTATTTATTTTATTTAAATACTTTTGATATACCGATACTCAAGACTAGTGTCTTATCGTACCGGTTTACATTGAAACAAGGGGTAACCAATTAACTATGAAGATAAAGTTACAATGAACAGGGGGTTTACAGAGTGGGAGAGTAGAGAGCAAAAGCATACGATTAACATAATAAATTATAAAATAACTAAGTTTAACATAACGAAGTTTAACATAGGAACGAATGAAGCAATCTTAGACAATAGATTAATCTTTAGGTCTATAAAGCTGCAGGCACAAATGAGTGAGGAGGAGGGGGGGATCTGTGAGAATGGAGTGCATAGCTGTGCTGTTAGTAGGGTGTCCATTAAGGGAAGGCTTGGGTGAACAGCCACGTTTTTAGTTTCTTTCTGAAAGAAAACGGGCATTGTTCCTGTCGAAGTTCCGGGGGAAGAAGATTCCAATGATACGGTCCGGCCGTGGACAAGGTTCGTTTCTGGATGGAAGTGTGACTAGTGGATTTGTTAGGGGGGCATGGAGCGTTCCTTTGTAAGCTGATCTGATCGGTCTTGTGGACACATGAAGTTCGAGAGGTATTTTGAGTTGTAGAGTAGATCGGTGATATATGTTTTTGTGGATGATGGATAAGGTCTTGAACATTATTCTGTGGTTGATAGGTAGCCAATGTAGGTTTTTTAGGATTGGTGTGATGTGGTCCTTGCGCCGAGAGTTAGTAAAGACCTTGCTGCGGCATTTTGAAGCAGCTGTAGTGGTGTCGTTGAGATGGCTGGAAGGCCAAGGAGGAGCGCATTACAGTAGTCTATCTTTGAAAACAGTATGGCTTGTAGTACTGACCGGTAGTCTTGAAAGTGAAGGATAGGTTTTATTTGTTTCAGGACGTGAAGCTTATGGAAGCTTATGGAAGCTTATGTGCAAAGGAATGAATATATGTAAATGTATGGGTATGTGTGAGAGAGAATAAAGTTTGTGTGGATCCCCCCAATCTACAACAATCTCAGAGTGACTAGAAATCAAAAGATTTTTAATCCTTATTAATTTTAATTTTTGAATGCTGTTTCGCAATATTTTATTGTGTTTGAGAAATATTAGATCAAATTTATCTGAGTTTATAATTATTGGATATTCTAATAAGCTGTATTGACATTGTTTTTATTAGTATGATTTTAATATTATGAATATTTGTTTATATCTCTTGATTTTATTGCTTGATGTTTTGTGAGGAATGATGATGTTTCTGTTTTTTCATTGTTGCACAGTATAATATAGTTGGGCTTCTTGCAGTTTTCAGTTCAATTTTTGTCATCAAGTTTGGAGTATTTGGTGGGGAGAGGCACAGAGTTACTAGCTTGTCCTGGGCACCAAAATATCTTAGTCCGGCCCTGCCTAAGCTTGATACAAAAATTAGCCTCACCTGCCACTGACTGCCCCTGGTTCCCTTCCCCCTCTCCTGCTCTGCTGGTCCTGCTGTATTGCTGTGACTGTCTCCACTCTCTCCTATGGGCCCCATCCCCCGACTAGAGCATAGGAGCTGGAGCTCCTGCCGCTCCTGGTCCGCTGCTGCCTGCCTGTAACCTAGCTTGTTTCCCTAACTTGCTTAGTCTTGTCCTTCTCATGCTGACCTCCAGTGGCTGCAGCCACCAGTGCTGCTCAATTGCATTGTTGAGGATCAGGATTGGACACTAGTAGTGCACTAAAAATGGTAAATAAATACTGTGGACTTATTGATGGGATTGCTCTTCCTAACTGATGAGTGTTGAGGTTCTTGGCCTTGGTTTGGGGGTACTGGGGTGGGGCGTACCATACTGCTGGGCTTTAATGGGTGGGGGGAGGGGAGCAGTGGAGAGAAGTGTGTGCATTGTAATTCTGCTGGGCTTGGGCCTAGGGAAAAGGGGGCTTTGGGGAGAAGAAATGGGGGGCAAGGACGGGAATAGTAGACGTGTGGAAGTGGAAGGACACCTTCAGTGAAAATTTTACTTGGCCTGTCCAAGTGTTCGGAATTTTCAAAGTATAAAGTTGGCAACCCTAGAATATAGATGAAAAGAAAGAGGAGGAGGAACATGAGCTCAGTCAGGAGGAATTGCAAGTGGTACATCGCCACAGTCAAAGACAGGCTATAGAGGAACGGAATACTCTGATACAAAGATATTTTCCTTGGCGATGGTGAATTTATTCAGGTGTGAAGTGACTAATAATCAAAGTGCTGCATATAATAAATTTAATGGGTCTTGTGCTGACGCTGTCCCTTTCTTGGGCTTTGGGGAGGAGGGGGCACTGGGCAAGCTGCGTCTTGCACTCCTCCTTAGCGATGGGCCTTCAGAGGGCGCAGGGCCAGGCTCTTCATGCAGGTGGCTGCAGGAGGGTGAAGCTGATTGGTTCGGGACCACTGGTGGTGCTGGTGGTGGCTGGGGCTGCCAAGGGGGCAATCTTATGAGCATGTCCCTCCATATTGTGGTCTGCTTTGCCATTTTGTGCCGCAGGCCCCTCAGCTCCTCCCTTAACCCATATCCCTCTCGCTCAATCACCTCCTGCAGGCTGTGGAGTTCCAAGATGGAGGTACGGCCACCTCTTCAAGCATTCAGCTCAATCAGGAGGCGCTCTGGCTGGCCTGGCTTCCACCCTTGGGTGTTCTGCACCCTCCTTCTCTGTAGAGGTATAAGGCCAGCTTGCTGCTCTTTCCTCACTGGCTCCTCCTGCATCACATCCTGTAGCTCTGGCTGTGGCTCACCACAGGTTTATGGCTGCTCTTCCCGCATGGGTGGCCCATGGTGTAGCTCTGCTGCCTCCTTTTCCTCCTCTTCCTTCTCCTCCAAGGTATCATGCAATTGCCATATTCAGCACCATGGCCTTTGCAAGCCACTTGGCCCGGCCTGGGCCTCGGCTCGGCTCCCTGCAACAGTAACCATGGTACATGCTGAGGTTTCACATCATTGGTGTGTAAGTGTCTAAAGAATGCCTATGTTCACAATCATTTCAGGTCCCCAACTTCTCTTTCTGCATCTCCTGGTACTCCCATGAAAATATCAGTCGTTCCAAACATATTGTTTCTGTTACCACAGGTTTTTACTCTGTCTGCCTAGCTGCTTAAGGTAACCAATTATCTGCATACACTCTTGAAAAAGGTTACTTATTGGGTCTGGTGCTCTGCAAGCTCATCTATCCTTTTAAGTCATATAGTTGAATAGGAAATTTGGTAAAGAAGATTCCATTTAATTGGGTCTGGAGGTGAGAGGACAGAAGACTCCACTAGGTTCTGATAACATACAGGTAGGGAAAATACAAAAATTATCCCATGTACCTGTCTCCTACTAAAAAGGCATGCTCTCTATGTCCAGACCATAAGCCCTGGTAAAATATCATGGCACATACAGCAAACACCTATCTTTTAGTGCAGTGACCTACACTCCAGGCCCGATGCTCTGGAGCCAAGGGGTGAATCATGCTCTTCTTTGAGGGCACTTGTGGCCTATATTATGATAATTAAAGGACAGAGTATGGCCACACTAGCACTAGGTATCTTGTATATCTTACTCACCGTGCTGCTGGTGAGGATGTGAAGTGTCAGGGTCCCCCACCCCACTCACAGCTGACTCAGATGGAGGACAGCACCATGCGCTCTGCCACTGTGAAGGTGATCTGAGAGTCTGCCCCCTCTGCTAGCCTCCATAGACGTCGCAGGTCTCTTCATTTGTGGAGCAGAAAGAGGTGGGGATTAGGTATGAGTGTAGGGGGTTGGGGGCCACTTTCCCATTCAACATGAGATGTACGAACAGAACAGTGGTCACTTGTGAAGATTTGATGGCCTTCGGAGTGAGGAAACTCACTCCGAGATGAGATTTGGGCAATGTTCTCTCAACCTAGCTTGTTGTTGCCCAGGTAGAGTGTCCATCAAGCTAGTTTGAGAGAACGTTGCCCAAATCTCATCTCGGAGTGAGTTTCCTCACTCCGAAGGCCATCAAATCTTCACAAGTGACCACTGTTCTGTTCGTACGTCTCATGTTGAATGTGAAAGTGGCCCCCAACCCCCTACACTCATACCTAATCCCCACCTCGAGTTACTAGGTGAGCCTCTCATAGGGATACAAATACCTGTCTAGGGAGTAGCCATAATAGCAAGGCGCTCTCTCTCTCTCTCTCTCTCTCTCTCTCTCTCTCTCTCTCTCTCTCTCTCTCTCTCTCTCTCTCTCTCTCTCTCTCTCTCTCTCTCTCTCTCCCTCCCTCCCTCCCTCCCTCCAGCAGGCCATCTGGACTGTGTTAAACCTTTCAGGAAACATTGTGCAAGCCTCATTTGCATGGGAAACGCCCCTTATGCGATATTGGACAATGAGGCCCCTAGGGACTAAAGATTGTACAAACTATAACACAAAACATCCCATGGAGTTAGGGAGGGAGGTACGAGGGTGCTCAGGACATTGGCATCCTGTTGCCCAGAATTCTTATTGCTGCAAGGCATCCAAGTCCCGAGCACCCTCTTTTGGTAGGCATGCAAAGTTCTCTGCTCCTCCACCACCATTCTCTTCAGAAAAGCCGCAAATCTGCGCCTGGTGAGAGGCTCATCATCGGGAGCATTTGGCTACTGATCTGGGAAGGTGGCGGAGCTGGCCAGTCTGGGTCTCTGCATCCCTAACTTTCAAAGCAAAATGGGGAGGAGACCCTATAGGAAGGGGAAAGGGGTCAGGATCAGCTAGAGGCCCAGAGTGACCCTCTTCTTGGAGGAGTGGCTCAATCACTGCCATTTCCTCCATAGGTGGTGACACGGGGGAAGAAGATTCCTGCTCCCCCCAGCAGTGGCTGCTGCTTGTGAGGGGGCTGGGGCTCGTGCTTCCTCCTCGTCATCATCTGACCTTTCCACCTCTTCATCAGTACTTTAAGACAAAAGTGTGTGTGAGAATGATGTCCAATTATAGTTACACAGAGACATTTTCTTTTTATGGGGACAGTACACAGTTGGCTTGAAGATTTACATACCACCAGTCCCACACCATTGTGCACTCAGCTGATTGAGCCACCTCCTCTTCCGGAGGCGCAGCCACTGGGCCTTCTTGTTCAGGTCCTCAATTATAGGAAATAAATAGGATGAGAACAATTACAAGCAACATAGCAGAGAAACTCTGCCCCATACAAACCAAAGAAATCAATACGGAAAAGATAAACAAAAAACCTTGGTATACACATGAATTAAAATCAATGAAGACTGAGCTCCGCAAAATGGAAAAGGAATAGCGCAGAAACCAAAACCCAACAACATTATTAAAATTTAAATCGTTGCTACACAACTACCGCCAAACCACGGACAGAGTGAAGAAAGACTACTATGCTACGAGAATCCACCAATACCAATTCAACCCACGCGCACTCTTCCAGTACGTCAAAAGCCTTGTTACTGCTCCAGTCCACACAAGCTCAAACAACGAAGATGAATCAAAATGTGAGGAACTAGCTGCATACTTCAACAACAAAGTACAATCTATTTTAAAACGATTCCTGGCACCTAATGTATCTAACTCAACTTCAAACCCCAACAACACCCACAACAACAATTTCCAACACACTACTACATCTACACATACCAATCAATCTGCAGCAACCACTCAAAATAATTTCGAAATAAAGCTTACAAATCTTGAAAATACCTCTTTTATAGAAGTGGAGTCAATACTAAAGAAAATGAAACCAGCGTTCCATCCCACAGATATAATGCCCACAAAAACTCTTCTATCAATACGCTCTACAATAGCAAAACCCATTGCCAAAATACTCAACAAATCCATCACAACTGGCAAAGTTCCTTCTCAACTCAAACATGCAATTATAACACCTACTATCAAAAAACCTAACCTGGATTCATCTGACCCAGCAAACTATCGTCCAGTCTCGAACCTTCCCTTCCTTTCTAAAATAATGGAAAGAATCATCAACAAACAACTCACCGAATACCTAGACGAACATCAATTACTATTCCCATCCCAATATGGATTCAGAAAGCTCCACAGTACAGAGACTCTCCTAATATCCCTATCAGAGATGCTTTTAAAAGCCCTAGACTCTGGTCACTCATACATCCTCGCCCTCCTAGATATATCGGCCGCCTTCGACACGGTAAATCACAACACCCTCATCGCTCGCCTCACTGAATTTGGAATTGACGGCACCGTGCTACTCTGGTTCCAATCATACCTGAGTAACAGGACCTACAGTGTTAAAAGTGGTCGATGTGAATCCAAACCAAGAAGTCTCGCACAAGGGGTCCCCCAAGGATCCTCACTCTCCTCAACCCTGTTCAATATCTATCTCACACCCCTCTGCCGGCTACTTGCAAAAATGGGCCTTCAACACTTCATTTACGCAGATGATGTACAGATCCTCATTCCTATTACGAGTTCTATTGCAAATGCCCTGAATACCTGGAACGCAGCCCTCTCAGAAATTAAAAAAATACTCACGGACAACTATTTGGCTATCAACACCAACAAAACTGAGCTACTCCTCATCACACCTCCAAAAAACACTAAACTGAACAAGTCTTTACTATCACAAGCCAGCCCTCCAATGGCACAGCAAGTACGCAGCCTTGGCATCATCATTGATAGCAATCTCACTGTCAAAAAATTCATCTCGGAGACGGTTAAAAACGGATTCTTCAAGCTCCACACCCTAAAACGCATCAAGCCACTCTTACACCCATATGACTTCCGCACAGTACTACAAGCAACTATACTATCAAAGCTTGACTACTGCAATGCACTGCTACTAGGCTTACCAAAAACCACACTACAACCATTGCAAATGTTACAAAATGCAGCGGCCCGCATTATTACTGACACACGCCATCACGGGAGGAGGTGTGGCGCTTTATGTCCGGGATGGCATAGAGTCCAACAGGATAAACATCCTGCATGAGACTAAATACAAAATTGAATCTTTATGGGTAGAAATCCCTTGTGTGTCAGGGAAGACTACAGTGATAGGGGTATACTACCGTCCACCTGGTCAAGATGGTGAGATGGACAGTGAAATGCTAAGAGAAATTAGGGAAGCTAACCAAATTGGTAGTGCAGTAATAATGGGAGACTTCAATTACCCCAATATAGACTGGGAAAATGTATCATCGGGTCACGCTAGAGAGATAACGTTCCTGGATGGAATAAATGATAGCTTTATGGAGCAATTAGTTCAGGAACCGACGAAAGAGGGAGCAATTTTAGATCTAATTCTCAGTGGAGCACAGGACTTGGTGAGAGAGGTAACGGTGGTGGGGCCGCTTGGCAATAGTGATCATAATATGATCAAATTTGATTTAATGACTGGAAAAGGAACAGTGTGCAAATCCAAGGCTCTCGTGCTAAACTTTCAAAAGGGAAACTTTGATAAAATGAGAAAAATTGTTAGAAAAAAACTGAAAGGAGCAGCTACAAAAGTAAAAAATGTCCAAGAGCGTGGTCATTGTTAAAAAATACCATTCTAGAAGCACAGTCCAGATGTATTCCACACATTAAGAAAGGTGGAAAGAAGGCAAAACGATTACCGGCATGGTTAAAAGGGGAGGTGAAAGAAGCTATTTTAGCCAAAAGATCTTCATTCAAAAATTGGAAGAAGGATCCAACAGAAGAAAATAGGATAAAGCATAAACATTGGCAAGTTAAATGTAAGACATTGATAAGACAGGCTAAGAGAGAATTTGAAAAGAAGTTGGCTGTAGAGGCAAAAACTCACAGTAAAAACTTTTTTAAATATATCCGAAGCAGAAAGCCTGTGAGGGAGTCAGTTGGACCGTTAGATGATCGAGGGGTTAAAGGGGCACTTAGAGAAGATAAGGCCATCGCGGAAAGATTAAATGATTTCTTTGCTTCGGTGTTTACTGAAGAGGATGTTAGGGAGGTACCGTAATGGAGAAGGTTTTCATGGGTAATGATTCAGATGGACTGAATCAAATCACGGTGAACCTAGAAGATGTGGTAGGCCTGATTGACAAACTGAAGAGTAGTAAATCACCTGGACCGGGTGGTATACACCCCAGAGTTCTGAAGGAACTAAAAAATGAAATTTCAGACCTATTAGTAAAAATTTGTAACTTATCATTAAAATCATCCATTGTACCTGAAGACTGGAGGATAGCAAACGTAACCCCAATATTTAAAAAGGGCTCCAGGGGCGATCCGGGAAACTACAGACCGGTTAGCCTGACTTCAGTGCCAGGAAAAATAGTGGAAAGTGTTCTAAACATCAAAATCACAGAACATATAGAAAGACATGGTTTAATGGAACAAAGTCAGCATGGCTTTACCCAGGGCAAGTCTTGCCTCACAAATCTGCTTCACTTTTTTGAAGGAGTTAATAAACATGTGGATAAAGGTGAACCGGTAGATATAGTATACTTGGATTTTCAGAAGGCGTTTGACAAAGTTCCTCATGAGAGGCTTCTAGGAAAAGTAAAAAGTCATGGGATAGGTGGCGATGTCCTTTCGTGGATTGCAAACTGGCTAAAAGACAGGAAACAGAGAGTAGGATTAAATGGGCAATTTTCTCAGTGGAAGGGAGTGGGCAGTGGAGTGCCTCAGGGATCTGTATTGGGACCCTTACTGTTCAATATATTTATAAATGATCTGGAAAGAAATACGACGAGTGAGATAATCAAATTTGCAGATGACACAAAATTGTTCAGAGTAGTTAAATCACAAGCAGATTGTGATAAATTGCAGGAAGACCTTGTGAGACTGGAAAATTGGGCATCCAAATGGCAGATGAAATTTAATGTGGATAAGTGCAAGGTGATGCATATAGGGAAACATAACCCATGCTATAATTACACAATGTTGGGTTCCATATTAGGTGCTACAACCCAAGAAAGAGATCTAGGTGTCATAGTGGATAACACATTGAAATCGTCGGTGCAGTGTGCTGCGGCAGTCAAAAAAGCAAACAGAATGTTGGGAATTATTAGAAAAGGAATGATGAATAAAACGGAAAATGTCATAATGCCTCTGTATCGCTCCATGGTGAGACCGCACCTTGAATACTGTGTACAATTCTGGTCGCCGCATCTCAAAAAAGATATAATTGCGATGGAGAAGGTACAGAGAAGGGCTACCAAAATGATAAAGGGAATGGAACAACTCCCCTATGAGGAAAGACTAAAGAGGTTAGGACTTTTCAGCTTGGAGAAGAGACGACTGAGGGGGGATATGATAGAGGTGTTTAAAATCATGAGAGGTCTAGAACGGGTAAATGTGAATCGGTTATTTACTCTTTCGGATAGTAGAAAGACTAGGGGGCACTCCATGAAGTTAGCATGGGGCACATTTAAAACTAATCGGAGAAAGTTCTTTTTTACTCAACGCACAATTAAACTCTGGAATTTGTTGCCAGAGAATGTGGTTCGTGCAGTTAGTATAGCTGTGTTTATAAAAGGATTGGATAAGTTCTTGGAGGAGAAGTCCAATGGTTACATGGAATATACTTAGTTTTTGGGTACTTGCCAGGTTCTTATGGCCTGGATTGGCCACTGTTGGAAACAGGATGCTGGGCTTGATGGACCCTTGGTCTGACCCAGTATGGCATTTTCTTATGTTCTTATGTTCTTATCACTCCTGCACTTCAGTTTCTACACTGGCTCCCCGTTTCATCCAGGATAATATACAAAGCCATAACGCTAATACAAAAAGCCATCCAAAACAGAAATATGCTTTGGTTCCCTGAACACCTACACTTCAAAGAGTCAAACCGACCAACCAGACCCCAGCATCTAGCCAGACTGCCGAGTCCCTCTCCTAAAATGACCAAACTTGCCTCTACAAAAGATCGATCTCTCATCATAGCTGGTTCCACAATATGGAACAGCATGTCCTCGGATCTACGCCAGGAAGATTGCCACAAAAAATGTAAGCAAAACCTAAAAACCTGGTTGTTTAAAAAAGCATACTATTAACTGACTGGGTTTTCTACTACTCAATTATGTCACCGTCACCTCCTACCCCCCCACCCCCTCGCACCTAGAAACTTTCCCTCTTGTTAAGTATTACTCGATGTATATTTTAGTTTGCCTAGTTTATGGGTAAACCTTATTACCTATTATATCAGTTTACATGTTGTATTGTAAAGCGCCTTGCTGAATTATTGTTATCTGTAAACCGAGATGATGTGACACACGTGCCGCGGTATATAAAAATCTTTAAATAAATAAATAAGTAAATAAATAAATAAAAATAATAATCAACATAAAGACTACTATCGTTCCGTTACTTATACAGAAAGAAAATATACTCTATCACTATATAATGATCAATATTTTTTACTCTCTTTACCTTAGACAATCAAGAGTCTCGAATGAATTAAAATGGTATGGAATCATCAGGGAACAAATAACTGTGAATTAGCAATGCAAAGCAACTACAAAAGATGTACAAGCCCTTAATAAAATTTTTTGATACCTTTTTGATACTTAACTTAAATACTAGCCTTTGTTGTAACTATCCACAAAACCAAAAAAATTTACTTTCCATCTGTGATAATCTTTTAGTCCGTATGACATAGTGAGGGCAAAGGTAGCGCCGGCGCCATTTTGAATATTGGCAATATGGCCCGCGTGCAGGAGGTCGCTCCCGGACCCCCGCTGGACTTTTGGCAAGTCTTGTGGGGGTCAGGAGGCCCCCCCCAAGCTGGCCAAAAGTCCCTGGGGGTCCAGCGGGGGTCCGGGAGCGATCTCCTGCTTGCGTGATGTCGGGAGCCAGGAACCAAAATGGCGCCGGCGCTACCTTTGCCCTGTCACATGATAAGGGCAAAGGGCCACCGGCGCCATTTCTCTTAACGCAGCCGTGGCCAGAGAGCAGGAGATCGCGCTGGGACCCCCCCACTGGACCCCAGGTAATTTAAAACATTTTGGGAGGGGTTCGAGAGGGTGGGGGATTTGTTTTAATGGGTCGGGGTGGATTTTAGGGTTGTTTTGGTGTGCCGGTTTTCCTGCGCCCTATTTAACGATACAATACAAATGCCCCTGACGATAAATCGGGGGCATTTGTATTGTATCGTGCACTCTAACGATTTTGGACGATTTAAAAATTATCTGACGATAATTTTAATCGTCCAAAAACAATTCACACTCCTAGTATAAAATGTGCGCATGATCTATAATGATAAATAAAACCAGTCCAATAAAATACAATAAGTGTAAACTGAAAAAATTGTGGTAAAGGGATAAAACGAGTATTAAACAAGGTGCAATCAAGAAAACTTTCAAACGTAAAAACAGCAATTCGAGATTGTATTAAATTTAGTCTACACTTAAAAAATGAAAAAAAAATCTAAGTGCTGCCGGTTGTCCAAATGAGAAGGAAATATTTGGCGCCAAAAACAGGTGTTCAAAAAAAGCCGAAAAATGTACTGTAAAGGGGCAAGCTTGTCTTATACTAAAATACATGATCGCATCGATTATTCATCTGAACACGGTTAGAATCGAAGGCATTCATTATGAATGTGCTTTACCATGATCACATCGATTATTCATCTGAACACGGTATTGAATCGAAGGCATATATTATTAGTGTGCCTTACCATGTTAACTTTTAACCTTTTATTGAAAAGCAGTGATGTTGATGCATATAAAACAATGTCTATTATTCTATGACTATATGCTGACTGATAAATACAGATCGGGGTGTCTATGTCAGAGTGAGCCTAAAGCACATAAAACAGGCACAAACCAATATTTTAGAAACGCGATCTTAGTCAAAAAATGTTTATCTTGCAACTTGCCGTCAAGAATTCAGTCTCTACTCGTTGCTTGTAAATCTTTAAACGCTATCAGTCAACCATTTTAAAGGGCTATTTTGGCGCCAAAAAATAAAAACTTTAAAAGCTTCAAAAATACTTAAATAAACACTAGATATTGACAGCAAAATTGTAAAAGATTTTAAAACATAAAATAAATATGAGATAATTAAAATCTTATCTTTAAAACTTTATACAGCATGCTGTCAATCAACTAGTTGGGCGTGGTTTAAAAAATAATAATACACCCGGGGAGGCATTCAGTTTGAGTGGCTTCTAGTGAGTGCTCCGTTCTAAAACCACATATGTATTCTATACATTATGTGTTACTGAAGATATATTTAGAGGACTTGTAAAAAATATGTGAATCTGGCAAAATAAGTTGTTGCATATGTAAACCGGAGTGAAGGTAGCTAGCTATACTTCGGTATAAAAAAACTCCTAAACAAACAAATAAACAAACAAACAAAAAACGTATAAACAGATATGTCAGAAAGGTATCGGACTATGGGATTATTGAAAGATGCTGCACGCATTGGGGTAGATTTTAAAAGAAGCGCGATCAGCCTACTTTTGCTTGCGCATCAGACTCAAGCAAAAGTACGCTGGATTTTAGTAGATACGCGCGGAGCCGCGCGTATCCACTAAAATCCTGGATCGGCGCGCGCAAGGCTATCGATTTTGTATAGCCTGCGCGCGCCGAGCCGCGCTGCCTCCCCCCGTTCCCTCCAAGGCCGCTCCGAAATCGGAGCGGCCTCGGAGGGAACTTTCCTTTGCCCTCCCCTCACCTTACCCTCCCTTCCCCTACCTAACCCACCCCCCCGGCCCTGTCTACACCCCCCCCTTACCTTTGTCGGGGGATTTACGCCTCCCGGAGGGAGACGTAAATCCCCGCGCGCCAGCGGGCCTGCTGCGCGCCGGGCCGCGACCTGGGGGCGGGTACGGAGGGCGCGGCCACGCCCCCGGGCCGTAGCCACGCCCCGTACCCGCCCCCAAAACGCTGCCGACACGCCCCCGCAACGCCGCGCGCTCCGGCCCCGCCCCCCGACACGCCCCCCTCCGAGAACCCCGGGACGTACGCGAGTCCCGGGGCTCTGCGCGCGCCGGGAGGCCTATGTAAAATAGGCTTCCCAGCGCGCAGGGCCCTGCTCGCGTAAATCCGCCCGGTTTTGGGCGGATTTACGCGAGCAGGGCTCTGAAAATCCGCCCCATTATATAGTAAAACAAACAAAATTATCAAAACGTGTGATGATGATGCAAAAATAAACACCAAGACTAAAAGATGAAACCATTAAAAATTCAAAAAAGGTCACATAAATAAATAAAAGTTTAAAAATAAAAAAGAGAAAATGCAGCCAAAAATTGTTGCAGATAAAATACAGTAAAACAGATAGCGAACATTTTCATAAAAACACAGAATAATCTGTTTCCATGTTTAATCCATTCGGAGCCATGGTGTTAAACTCATATATATATCTTTGTTCTAGTTGCAACAGTAATCTCTCCAGATTACCTCCTCTCCAGTTAAAAGTGGGTTGCTGAATCACGCAAAACTTATATTGCTCAAACTTGTGATTATGTTCTACAGAATGCTCAACCAAGGGTTTGGACATCACACAGCATTTCATGCTGCTCTTATGCTCTATAATACGCTTGTTAAACTCTCTAATCGTTTTGCCTATGTAAAATTTATTGCAGGGGCATATCGCCGTATATACCACTCCTTTGCTTTTACAATTAGTAAATGATTTGAGTTTAAAATATTTATTCAGTCCAGGTATTTGTAGCTTATCTGTTTTAATATTAACTGTACAAACTGTACAATTACCACACGGGCAGTGGCCCGGTGGTCTCTTATCGCGGACTAAATTCATTGGCAAAGAGGATGGAGCTAGTAGATCTCTTAAATTTCTGTCTCTTTTATTTGCTATCATTAGATCCTTTTCTTTATTATGAGCCAGAACTTTTTTAAGACAGTAATGATATTGTGTGACATGTGAGAGAAAGTGATGGGGCAGACTACACGGTCAGTTGTTTTTTTATTTTTCTTCATCAGTAATTCAGACCATTTCTGTTTCAATGCTTTTTCAAAGCCAATCTCAAGTGGGTAATCTTTCTGTATCAATCTTTCTTTGAAAGTCGCCTCAGTGGTGCAAAGTTGTCTTAACCTTAAAAATTGTGAATACGGTAAGTTTTTTAACAAAGATCTACTGTGACTACTCGTATAATGCAATAATTTGTTTGTATCGGTCGGCTTCCTACAGATGTCTGTGATGAATTTACCATTGAATAGACTAATCTGAATTTCTAGGAAGGGAATTGATGATTTATTATGATTCATGGTGAAATGCAAATTAGAATCCTTAGGGGCAGATTTTAAATACTTGCGTGAGCGCGTACTTTTGTTCGCGCAGCAGGCGTGAACAAAAGTACGCTGGATTTTATAAGATACGCGCGTTGCTGCGCGTATCTTATAAAATCCGGGGTCGGCGCGCGCAAGGGGGTGCACATTTGTGCAACCTGCGCGTGCCGAGCCCAGCGCGCGCTGCCTGTTCCCTCCGAGGCCGCTCTGATTTCGGAGCGGCCTCGGAGGGAACTTTCCTTCGCCCTCCCTTCCCCTACCTAACCCACCCCCCCGGCCCTATCTAAACCCCCCCCTTACCTTTGTCGGCAAAGTTACGCCTGCTGAAAGCAGGCGTAACTTTGCGAGTGTCGGCCGGCTGCCCCGCTCCATGGTCCGGTCCCGGGGTCTGTTCCGGAGGCCACGGCCACGCCCCCAGAATGCCCTCGGGCCGAAACCACGCCCACGTCGCTGCCCCCGAAATGCCCCGCCCCGCCCCTAAACGCCGTGTCATCCCGCCACACCCCCGCCACGCCCCCGACAGGAAGCCCCAGGACTTATGCATGTCCCGGGGCTCTGCGTGCGCCGGCGGCCTATGCAAAATAGGCGCGCCGGCACTCAGGGGTTTTAAAATCCGCCCCAAAGAGTTCAACCAGATATAAAATTGGTCTAAAGTCTGCAAATCACCCTTCCATAATACGAAAATGTCATCAATATATCTTTTCCATAGTAATATATTTCCTACAAATTCATGGTTTACTAAAAGATCTTTTTCGAATTTAGCTACATATAGATTCGCAATTGATGGGGCCATCGTAGAACCCATAGCTACTCATTTTATCTGTTGATATATGTTTTTGTTGAAGCTAAAAAAATTTTTAGTAAGTGCTATTGTTGCCAAATTAATCAGAAATTCATTAGGGATGCATTTATGTATTGTACGTGTACGTGTTTGAAATATCTGCGTAATAATTTCTAGTGCTGCCAACTGGAGTATATTCGTGTATAAAGATTCTATATCTAGTGTCACCATTACGATGTCCTCATATGGTTCATTTAGCTCATTTAGTGCTTCTAATGTAGTTTTGAAATCTGAGGAATCACGAATATAGGATGGTGTTCCTGAAACTTGTGATTTAAGAAACGTGTCGAGGAAGGAAGAAAGGGGTTCTAGCAAAGACCCTGTTGCTGAGACTATGGGTCTGCCTGGTGGGTTAGTCAGAGATTTATGTACTTTGGGCAGTATGTATAAGGTTGGCATGATAGGGTTGTCTACCTTAAAAAATTCAATTCCTTGTTGGTCAGAAAACCTCTCTCACTAGCAATTTTCAACAAATCATCTATTCTTTCTTGATGGTGTCAGCTGGATTCCTTTTCAGCTTGTAATAAAAGAATTGATCTGATAGTTGTCGTTCAACTTCATTAATATATTTAGTTGTATTCATTACGACTATTGAACCTCCTTTGTCTGCTGATTTGATGACAACAGTGTGATCACTGGGCCCCATTTCTCTTCCCTCCAAAAAAAAAATCGACAGGGCCAGGAACCTCCTTGGCCTCCATTTATCCAATACATAGAACCAGGCCAGTGCAGGGCCTGTGTGTGTGTGTGTGTAGTACAGTAATGGAGAACTCCAGCCCTCAAATGCCACAAACAGGCCAGGTTTTCAGGATATCCACAATGAATATGCATGAGAAAGATTTGCATGTACTGCCTCCTTTGTATGCAAATCTATCTCATGCACATTCATTGTGGATATCCTGAAAACCTGGCCAGTTTGTGGCACTTGAGGACCGGAGTTCGCCATCACTGGTGTAGTAGGTGGCCCTGAAAAGAGATTGATTCAGGGGTGACATGACATTTAGTGTGTTAAATAAAAACCAACATTCTGTGGTTAACAACAAATGTGAAAATTATTTACAAATGTTAATAAAATATAACATGTGAGAAGAATATTATAGCAGGTTGCTGCCTTGGCCTGGCACAGTCTGCTGACAGTTTCCTGGAACACAAACTCCCATGACAGCTGCTTGCAGTAAAAGTCACTTTATTTAATGTGTCAATGTCCCTGTTACACATTCAATTTGGGCTTCTATTCTCTGAGTCAGCAGGGTTTTCTTACTAAGGCACTTAGGTAGTCCACTATAAGCCAATACAACTCCCATAGCACAGCACAGAACTCATTTTCTCCCTCAGTACCATAGTGTGGGCTCCAATCCCTAACTCAAAGACTGCAGGCTGATCTGCTTCTCAGGGAAACACAGCTGCCTCTCCTTCTCTACCTGGGTAAAGCACACTCTCTCTCTCTTAAGACTAATCGAAGAAATTTTATTTTCACTCAACGCACAATTAAGCTCTGGAATTTGTTGCCAGGGGATGTGATTAGTGCAGTTAGTGTAGCTGTGTTTAAAAAAGGTTTGGATAAGTTCTTGGAGGAGAAGTCCATTACCTGCTATTAATTAAGTTTACTTAGGGAATAGCCACTGCTATTAATTGCATCAGTAGCATGGGATCTTCTTAGTGTTTGGGTAATTGCCAGGTTCTTGTGGCCTGGTTTGGCCTCTGTTGGAAACAGGATGCTGGGCTTGATGGACCCTTGGTCTGACCCAGCATGGCAATTTCTTATGAATAAAGTCACAGAACATTTAGATAGACTTGGTTTAATGGGACACAGCCAGCATGGATTAATCAAGTTGACTTAGAGAATAGCCACTGCTAGTACTGGCAGTAGTAGCATGGAGCTTAATTGTGCGTTGAGTGAAAATAAAATTTCTCCGATTAGTCTTAAATGTGCTACTTGCTAACTTCATGGAGTGCCCCCTAATCCAGAGCTTTCCAAACTGTGTGTCGTGACACGTTAATGTTTCGTCTGCAGTGTACAGGTGTGTTGCGCAAGCCCGGTCCACATAGCCGCTCCCCTCCAGCGTCATGCGCATGCAACGGCACGTGACGCTGTGCCGTCAACTCCGACGCAAGTTTGGGCTTTTTTTTCTAGCGATTCACTTTTTTTTTTCAGTTCATGGGTTGCTTATTATTGGGCGATTTTTGCTGTCAATCGTGTTTTTTTGGGGCTTTGTGGGTGGGACTTGAGCCCAGCTGTCCCTGTCATTGGCTGCTGCTGCCGATGAGGCCTGGCCACGAGGAGTACTGACTGCAAGCAACAGTGTCTGGTGATAATGGAAGGTGTTATGCACCACGGCAGGCTGCACAGCAAACAAAATCATAACAACCATCCTTACACTGGAAAGGAAAGATACCTGCAGGACTGTCATCCTGAGGCTCTGGGCAAAATGTGGTGAAGGATCTACAGGGTGGCAATCTAAAAAGGGGGCAAGGGAGGTCAGATGGAGCTTGATCTGCATGCCCTTTGAGGTCTGGGACCGCCTTTTTGTGGGTGGACTGGCAGGGCATCGGCAGGTGGTGGTGCCAAAGGGAATTGCACTGCCTGTGCTGCAGCTGCAGCAGCAAGAGCAGGAGCATCCTGGCCCATCTCCTCTTCCTCCACCTCATCCAAGGAGGAGCTGGTGCTGGCTGTGAAAAGAGACAACATTTGTAAAGGAGCTCATCAGTTGGTATGTACAGAGCTGTGAGCAGGAGCATCATTAAAGCAGTGAGTTTACAGAAAGTTTGAGTTCAATTTATGGGAGTGCTTGAGGCTAGGGGATGTTATGGAAGCTGGGGGTACCGTTCAGCAATGAGGGGTTGCAAGGACAGATTTAAGATCTAGCAGCATTCATTGTTGCCTTCTGTAATGCTTTGCAACATAGCATGGTGTCAACATAGTGTTTGAGGCATGTAGCTTGGCCCTATGGCATGGTGCTATTTTGTTAAGTGGCTTTGGATTCCTTGGCTCAGTGTTGATGATGAGTCCACTTGACTAAAGGTCATTGTAGGAGTGGAGGAAAAATGGTTACCTGTTTAATATATTGAGAGTTCCCATTGGCATGCAGAGTACACAAAGAACTGGACAGTTTATTTATTTATTTATTTAGTTGGTAGAGATAGATGGAGTGAGAAGGGGGGAAATTTCATTTCATTTTGGGAAATTAGTTGCCGCTCATTAAAATGATGCCCTCTGCTGGGGAGGTTCCGCTGGAGTTAATTAACTCCAGCGTGACACCACTGGACAACATCAATTTAAAAAGAAAGAAGAAAGAAGAGGATGCGATCATCTGAGCTCCAAGGTCTGGTCACAGGGCCTGGGCCTGACCCTAGACTGAGGCCCAAGCATTGGGACCCAGCCTCTAGACCAGGCCTTGGCATGGGGCCTGGCCTTTGGGTTGAGCCATGGTGTCAGGCATGGGTATGGGCACTGGCCTAAGCTGAGACCCATGCATTGGGACGCGGCCTCTGGGCCAAGCCACAGTATCGTGCCTGATTCTGGGCCCAGGCTTAGGCCAAGGCATCAAGATCTGGCCTCCAGATTGGGTCCTGGCATTGGGCCTGAGTCCAGATCGAGGTCCTGGCATTGGGACCCAGCTACCAGACTGGGCCACAGTATCAGACCTGGGTCCAGGCCCTGGCTTAGGCTGATGCCCCAGTGTTGGGACCCAACGTCCGAGCTGAGCAATGGCATTGGGCCTGGGTCTGGGCCCTGGCTTAGGCCAAGGCCATAGCATCAGGACCCAGCCTCCAGGTTTGGCCCCGACGTTAGGCCTGGGTATGAGCTGAAGGCATTGAGACCCAGCCTCCAGGCTGGGCCAGGCCACGGCGTCTGGACCTGGCCTCCAGGTTTAGCTCTGGCGTAGGACCTGGGTCTGGGTTTGGCCCGGCATTGGGGTGAGGCTGAGGTCCTGGCATTCCATTCAGCTAGTTTTCAGGGTTATTTTTTTAGTTTATTTAATTCATTGCTTATACTTTTTTGGAATTTGTTGGCTATTTGTCTTTTTTGGCAAATACTGCGCACTATTAGCTCCCTCACTGCTCTACTGTAGGTTCTCAGGTCTCTCAGAATTAGAAGAAGTTCATATGCATACAACAGTAGGTTGTGCTGCCTTTTTTTGCACTATATGTCATCCCCCACCCCTGACCTGCCTTCTAAGCTTGATAGAAACTGGTTAATAGCCAAAGGAAATAGATGTGGCGAGAGCAGGCAACCTGCCCATGTATCCCTCCACAACTGATGCCACATTTATAATCACTATTGTGGTTGAATTTTTACAGATTGTTAGAAATCATCTCCAAAATATAGGCTCAAATCCAAATGATTCCAGGGAATCTCCCATATATTCCCATTCTACTTCATCAATAAGTTTTTCCTCATCAACTGAAATCAAAGCACATTTTTCTTCTAAGGAGAAATCTTTCCAAACCAAGAAGCCTATTTACTAAGATATGATAATACCATAACATGTGTTAAATCTGTGTTATTGCATGCTATGGTGAACATTGTTGATAGCATAAAACAAAGCTGGATCAGTCTGCAAAAGATGAGATCCATATTCAAAAGCATTAGCCGGCTAGGTTTTCCAGCTACATGAAGATTTGGGCACTTATCCAGCTAAATTCTAGTTCCCCTAAATCCGGCTAGAATTTAGCTGGATGAGATATTCAACTAACTCCAATATTCATAGTTAGTTAGATAATTTATCTGGCCAAACTGGAAAACTTAGCTGGCTAACGTTTAGATAGCTGTATATATTCAGCAGTGGGGCCGTACCACTGAATATATGGGCTAAGTTAGCTGGATAAGTTTATTTGACCAAGCAGCCAAGTCTCACAGATGTTGAATATGGACCTTGATATTAATAAACTGTTTTGCATGCAAATACATGCAAAACAGCTCATTAATTAAAAAAAAAAAAAGAGAAATGGAGATTGTGATAAACTTCATGATCTGTGTTAATTTGTGGAAAGTAACATCTCAAGAGATATTGTTAACGCTCCCTGCTCCCCTATTCACCAAGTGCATCAGCAGGTTAATGCACTTGTCGATGCTCTCAGGGCACATCCCATCCCCGGAATAGATAAAGAGCCAGAAGGCCCATGCGAATCTTGGCCAAAATATACCCCCCGGTCAAATTAATCTGAGAAAAAAAGAAATTCCCTTCTAAATCCCCTGAAGACCCTCCCCATCTCCCCCAACATTTTTCCCTGGCATGATGAGAAACTGTGCCCCCAGTGTTAACATTCATCCCTACTTGATTCTTAAGGAAATTCTCCAGCCCCAGAAAAGGGGCAAAAGGGAACAGCAGATCGATTGGCACTATTTTGAATGATGATGCCAGTGGGGCAGGAGCAATTGGGCATTGATCCTGACTGGAACCTTCTGCAACTGCCCTATGGCAATGATGGGGATGCAGGAGGAAAGGGGATCAGAGAGGGGGGGGGGGAGGTCAAGGTTTAACCCCAGGGGACTAGGTTTCAGAAAGGGGCAGGGTTTTAATACCAGGCTAGGGGATACCAGCCTATCTTATATGGAAAGGATATGGGGAGGATCTCTGGGATGACCGGGGGGGGGGGGGGGGGAATATGGGGAGGTTTCTTTTTTCCCCACATGAGTTCAGCCTGGGGAGCGGGGGGTGGGGGTTGCTTGGCTAAAATGCACATAGATCTACTGTCCCTTTAAAAGTCAGGGCCCTAGGTCACAATCATATATTGCTGCAGCTGCGGAAATGCACGATTGCAGCATCGAACAATACATGATTTGCTAAACTGTGGTACTTTATTGCCACAGCTTAGTAAACACTGCAGGAAATAACCTATGGTGGTTACATGATGCAGGAAAGCACCATTTTACCGCACTTTAGTAAATAGGCCCCTAAATGTGTGATCCTTCTCAGATACTGGGAGATGCATCAAGCCATGGTAGGGCCCTAACATGCGTTAAACAGCGTATATCGTGAGATATACACTATTTATCACACAATATAGCCCTATTGTGGCAATATCACATGATATATGCAATATTTTGCATAGCCCTGCTCAGATTCGCTCCCTTATTGCAATGAGTTGCTTCGCATGGGATTTGTATGCATGAATTTTGCAAATACATGCAAAGCAGCTCATGAATAGGCAATCTGATGTAAATAAATTAAAGCGGCCAATTTGGAAAGTTGCCAGCGACATAATTTAACACCATCTGCTGAGGAAACACTAATCTCACCCAGGAGCCTCGGAACCCTAACATAGGTTCCAAGGATCACGTGTTAGATTTAAAGGGCTAGCCTAACCTTAAAAAAAATGTAGTCAATGGTCACCTGTGTGAAGAGGGTCAACTGTGACTTCTCTGCTCACTCTGGGGCTGACACTTGAGGCGACCCTGACTCCTAAAGTAAAAAAGAAGATGTGGGTAGTTGCTCGATGATGGGCTCATCCCCACCCTCCCAATCTCCAACTAGGCCATTACAGCCAAAGTTCCCGCCTCCCATGCACCTGCTCAAAATTAATTAGCCATATATATACCTTCCCTGGAATGGTCCCCCATCCTCTAAAATCAATAAAAGACCTTGTTGGTCTATAGTGGGACCCCCTGATCCCTCCTCCCTCACCTAGGACCCTCCAAGTATTCCAAACACATTGGTTTCTAGTGTGGGGGGGGTTCCTCCTCCCATCCCCCTGGTCCCCCCTCCCGCACCCTCCATACCTTAAAAGCAAGAAATTCCTCAAGAGAAAGAGCCCAGGTTAACCCCTAGCCCTGGGCCTGGTCAGTGCCATTTTTCAAAATGGTGCCAACATGACCTTGCCCCAGTCAAGTGACTGGGGCAAGGTCTGGGCATTGGACCACGAACGTGTCGCTGAAGTCTGATGCCCAGATTTTGCTTTAGTATCAGGGTTGCCTCAAGTGGTGGCCCTGGGGTGAGCATGGGGGGGAGGGGGGTCACAGTTGACCCCCGCACACAAGTTTATTTATGATTGAATTTTTTTTTTATGGTTAGGTTAATGTTATTTGATGTTATGTGCAATAAAGTGCTTTAGAAAATCAACCCCAAAAGGTGTACATGGGAAATTCAGAACAGTTTCAAGGAAGTGTTTATTTGGTGAAGCAGGTGTGCTATTATGATTACTATCATCCCTGGTTAGGAGCTCTTTAGTGGTGATTGCAGGTTGAATTAGGATTGATAGTTTGCTTTTTTTCATTAGCTTAATATCAATTTCTGTAAATATAACCAGTACTTTGTATCTATACAGCTCTGCGTATGTCTAGTAATGCTTTAAAAATGACAAGTAGTAGCAGTAGTAGTTTCTGGTTAATGCTTCTCTTTTGTTGTGCTAGAATTCTCTCAGACCCCCTTGGGATTATGCCCTCTGGATTAGCCAAGGTAAATTAATTTAAATGGCATTCCCCACTGTTTTCTAATGATAATGTAAAGCCTTAACGATGCCAATTTCATCCATGTTAAAGTGCCAGTCTGAAAATTACACCCTCTCAATGTGATTAAAAGGCTGCATGTTGCTCCATAATGGTGGTGTTGGTGGTGGTAGTGGTGGTGGTGGGGTACTTTGAGAGGGGGCATTGCTGGGCTTGTGTTTTGCTTGAGGGAGGAGAATGGCATGTGTAGATTGCATTTTCAGACCTTTCCGCATACTTCTACCTGCTACAAGTTTCAAAGTGAAAGTATGCCTGCACTATGCTATACATATGGCATCAACTCTTTAGCTTGACTGGAAAGAAAATGATATAAAAGCACTGCAATAAATATAGCCTATTCACTGCTGTTTCCTTAGAGAAACATATTCCTTGAGCAAGCTTCTGCTGTCCTGCTGATATGTTTTGCTAGGAAGTCAAATATGCTGCAACTCTCTGAAGCAGAGCTTGGCAACCCACGCACACGTCTCCTAAACAAACAGCCCGGGGCTCTCCCTGGAGCTGCATTTCAAAAAAGATATAGTTACACTGGAAAAGGTTCAGAGAAGGGCAACCAAAATGATAAAGGGGATGGAACTGCTCCCCTATGAGGAAAGGCTAAAGAGGTTAGGGCTGTTCAGCTTGGAGAAATGATGGTTGAAGGGGGATATAATAAAGGTCTATAAAATCATGCGAGGACTTGAACAAGAAAATGTGAATCAGGTGTTTACTCTTTCAGATAACAGAAGGATTAGGAGGCACTCCATGAAATTAGCAAGTAGCACATTTAAAACAAATCGTAGAAAATTCTTTTTTACTCATTGCACAATTAAGTTCTGGTCTTCATTACCAAAGGATGTGGTTAAGGCAGTTAGCATAGCTGGATTTAAAAAAAGTCTGGACAAGTTCCTGGAGGAGAAGTCCATAAACTGCTATTAATCAAATTGACTTAGGGAATAGCCACAGCTTATTACTGGCAATAGTAGCATGGAATTTATTTACTGTTGGGTATTTGCCAGGTACTTGCAACCTGAATTGGCTAATATGAACTAAATTAGATAGGATCTACTATGATATCCTTGAAGATGTATAATTATGAACTAGAATATGTATTCTCTATGATGTTGAATTAGAAGAGTGAACATTAACACAAAGCATATGACCTTTGTCTATGAATATGAATGCCAATACTGTAAACCGTTGTGATCTTCTTTTGGAACGATGGTATATAAAACGCCTAAATAAATAAATACTGTTGGAATTAGAATACTGGGCTTGATGAACCCTCGATCTGACTTAATATGGCAACTTCTTATGTTCTTATGAAATATATCAACAGACTTACAGCAGGCTGTAGAGAAAAGGAACACACATATTTAAAGAAATTTTCAACGGTGAAGTGCATTTATTTACAATAAAAGGTGCTATAGTACATATAGACCTAAACTTTAATTCTTCTTTGGTCATCCTCTCTTTTTGGGGGGTGGCTTCGTTGCCTTGGACTGACCCATTCTGGTTGCTCCTCTGCAGTGTTATCCGGTCACTACTCACAGTGCCTTTGGAGGACACGGATAGTAAGGGCAATAGCAGGGGGTGAAAGCTGCAAGAGGGCTGTAGAGGGTGGAGATGCTCCTGGGAGCTGACGAGAGGGGGCCTGAGGATGAAGATCTGCTAGTAGTAGTTTGCCTCTCCTCTTCAGCAGTAGTATAAGGAGAGTCCATCTCTGTGATAGCAGAGGGGATGGTTATCACCTGTTCACTGGTGGAGGTGTCACTGGAGATGGCATTAGTGCAGGTGATGTACCCACTGGAGGATTAGGCCCAATCATGAGTGGTAGAGGATGCACTGAAGGAGCTTCCCATCAGGCTGATGGAGCTACAGTAGGCAGTGGAATAATCCAGGGTGGAGATGCTGCAAATGCTGGGGGAGGCAGCAACCAGGGCCTGTGGCTGTCATCGAGCATTCCATGCAGGCGGCAGCTGACATGGTGAAATCCACTGCAGCATCTCCCTCAAGACTGCAGTAAGGGCCTGCAGTTCCTCCTGCATCATTCTGCCAAGGCCCTGCATCTCTTGACGGACACTCTGCATTTCTTCATGCACCACTTCCTTCAAATCCTAGATGGCCTGCCGTAGGCCTCCAATCTGGTCTGCCACTATCTCATTGAGTTGCAGCATTTGAACCTCCACTGGAGTGCAAGGTACCTTATCTTCTCTACCAGAGAAGCTGCCCTCTTCAAATTGCCTGGCTTCCCCCTCATCTACAGTAACTGTTGCCACATCCCTCTCATGCTCCCATGTCAGCACTGGACCCTGCTGACCTCTCCTTTTCATCTTTGCTGTTTTCCTCCAGATTTTCTGGCAGCACTCGAGCATGCTGTCTAGCCCTTCCAAGGCCACTGGTTTTGGGATTGTCAGAATCTTGGCCAGTCTCTTCCCCTGCAAAAAGGTGAAAGTGTACAAACTGTCACAACACAATATCTAGCCTTTTCTCTTCTACCACTGTACCTTCCTTATAGGCATGAAGAACAGCTCAATGGTCTAAAGTCTATGGCTTCCTATTACTGAACTAACTTCTAATTTAGCATTCCTATGGGTGTCAATACTAACTATATTCTTACATGAATTCACAGAAAGAGGTCAGATAGCTCGGTGTTGCTATTGACTGCTGGCCCTATCTGCTTTAGTACCATAGAATATCTCTACAAAGGTCCTTATGTATATATGTGTGTATATATATATATATATATATATATGCATGGTATTAAACATTATTATTATAGTCATGACATGCAAGAACCTTATGTGCCTTTCTTACAAACACAGCTCATCTTGGAGCCCTTTAAGACATGAAGTGTCCAACTATCCCACGCCTCTCACAGTTGCCTCTAAAATTTATTTATTTATTTAAATGTTCAATTTACCGTCATTCCTTGTGAGACTCACTGGTTCATAATGGTTTACAGGTAAAACATTCATGATTATAATAAGTGTTACAAGGTGGACAAACATTCATAATAAACGGAAATATTACAATGGTAGACATCTAACATAAAAACAAAGCTGGAATATAGGGGTTTGTGGGGGGGGGGGGGGTGTTATTGTTCAAGACTTATTTTGCTATCTGAGTTACGGGGAACTGGGAGTTTCTGTCAAGTAGAAGGTATTTTTGAATAGCCAAGTTTTTAAGTTGCTCTTGAATTTCTTTTTGTCCATTATTTTTCAAAGTTTCCCTGGCATTGGAGTTCCATAGTTTTGGGCCAGCAATTGATGTTATTGAGAATTTCTTAAGTTTTGGATTTCTAGGAGGCCTTTCTTCTGTGATCTGTGAGTTTGCAGGGGGTTGTGTGGTTTAAATGTTATTCACAGCAGATCATTGTTGTTCGGTTTAATGTTATTGAAAATTATTGTTAGAACTTTATAATGTATTCTTGACTGTACAGGAAGCCAATGCAGAGCTATCAGTGTTGGGTGATGTGGTCAATGCTGCAGCATTTTGCAGTAGTTGCAGAGGTTTAAGTGACTTGCCGGAAGACCTAGAAGTAATACTATTCTGAAATCTGTTGTGCTTAGTAGAGGTTTCAATTGGTTCAGAATCTGCAGTTTGTGGAAACCATATCTAATCAGTTTGCTTATGTGGGCTTTCATTGTTAAATTTTCATCAATTTGGACCCCTATGTCTCTCACTTAGGTTGCTGGGATTAGTTGGCAATTTACAAGATCTATCCCTGGGGTATAGATTTTGGTGGGTTGCAGCTCAAACAAATTATTTCTGTGTTTTTTGGATTCATCGAGAGTTTCAATTGTGCTAGTTTTTCTTTTCTTTTAATCATATATTCAGAAATTAGGGATGATGTTTTTTCAAATGATTTTTGTTAGAGGGATATAGTTTCATCCGCATATAGGAAGAAGTTTAATCCCAGGTCTATTATTAATTTGCATATGGGCAGCATGCATATATCAAATAATGTTGCTGATAGCCCTGATCCTTGTGATACTCATGTTGTGCTTTGGAAGATGTCGAGTTTTACTTAGAATGATCTATCTGCGAGGAAGGAGGTGAACTATTTTAGCATATATCCATCAATCCTGATGTTTTTCAACTGTTGGCATAGCAGGTTATGGTCAACAGTTTCAAAGGCAACTGTTAAATCAATCAGGACTAGGCAGTATGATTTGTTAGAGTCAAAACCCTGTAATACAGGATCAGTTATGGATTGAAGAAGAGCTTCTGTTGAGTGATTTTTCTGGAATCCAAATTGGTGAGGATAAAGTATTTTTTTTGTCTTCAAGATGATTCTCTAGTTGGGCAAGGACTGCTTTTTCTAGTATTTTCGCAATGAAGGCTAAGATGGCGATTGATTGATAGTTATCCCAATCATTAGATCTTCCAGATTTATTTTTTAAATTGGTTTTAAATACTGCTGAGGGTCATCTGTACAGCCTAAATGAATGAAATTTGGCTTGCAGGCCCCCTCAGCCCTCATTTTGGCCTGTTCCTTCTTGATCTAGCATCGGAGGTCTTGCACACTTCTTTGTGGAAAATAGCATTGAGTTAGTTGCAGATTTTCTCCCAGGTCCTCTCTTTCTCGTAGAATCTAACTTTCCATGATTCCTTTCCATTCAAAATGTGCTGGACCTTCTAACCTCTTTCACGAGAAGGTCCACCTCCCCTGGCTGGAAGTTTGGCTTACTAACAGGCCGATTCAGTACGGTGCGCTTGGCCGAGCGTACCGTTTAGCACCCATTTGGCTGCGCGTTTTCAATGCACGTCTTTTACCCCTTCATTTCATTTTTCATTTTCATTTATTAAAATTTATTAATTGCCTACCACAAGGAGGCCTAGGCGATTTACATCATCAACATACATAATAAAAACATAAAATTGACATGTACAATAACACACAATTTTCATATGTTTCACAGAAACAATAAAGCTCAATATCATATAAATAGAATGAATAATCAGTCACTCAAAATATATATCATTATCCTCACATCTTTGAGAGGATTTATTCTGCTAACACCACTCTAAAATATATTGTATGCACGTCGGAGTAAATACTCTTTCACTAACTGTCTAAATTTTTTCACATCATCCAAAGATCTAAGTTCAAATGTAATAAGATTCCATTGTGCAGGTGTGGCAATGGAAAAGGAGGTCTCCTGTGTACTATATAAGTGTGCTTGTTGAACAGATGGAATTTCTAAAATATTCAATTGAGATGATCTTAAGCATCTTACAGGTTTATAAATGCGTAAAAGGGCATTTAGCCAGTAAGAGGAATCTGAAGCTAAAAGCTTAAATACAACCATGACTATTTTATATATAATATGTTCAGTTACTGGTAACCAATTAAGACTGTACAGAACTGGAGAGATATGATCACGACGCTTAGAATGGGATACAAGACGCGCAGCTGAATTGAGTAATAATTGTATCGACTGTAATGTGACTTTAGGAAGACCAATAAACAGACTATTACAATAGTCTATGTGCGGAAAAATGATAGCACGAGTTACAAACAAAAATCTCGATCATACAGTAATTGCCTTAACCCTTCAATAAGACAGAGCTTGAAAAATCCACTTTTAATGAGAGATCTGATATGATGATACTCAGGCCAATTCATTAAAAAGTGTAGGAGAGCCGGCGCTCCGTGTTGAGTGCCTACTTTCCCGACACGCACCCAGGCACCTCTCCTGGGCATGCGGTTTTGTATTTAAGTTAGGGCCCACGCTAATAAGGAGGTGTTAGGGACACTAGTGCATCCCTAGCACCTCCTTATTAGCAGTGGATCTGACAACCAACACTTAATTTTACCGGCGTCGGTTTTTGAACCCGCTGACAGCCACGGGTTCAGAAAACAGACACCAGCAAAATTGAGTGTCTGTTTTTGACCCGCCGACTGGCAGGCAGATATTTTTTTCTTGAACTTTTTTATTTTTGGGGCCTCCAACTTACTATCGCTAACATATTAAGTTGGAGGGTGTATAGAAAAGCAGCTTGGACAGGCGTTAATTTCTGAGAGTTAATTTCTGTGAGTAAAATGTGCGGCGCCAAAATCAGTGCAGGTCGCGGAACAGACCATCGACCCCATTCCAGCAGCATTGGCACTGCTGTTCTCGAAGATGGAAGCACTCATAGCCGCTTTTCCACTGATGGATCCTGGGTCACCGATGGCTCCGATGCCTTCCCTGCTTACCCTGTCATCAGGAGGGGAAACACCATTCCGCATTCCTCCATCGGGAGTCCTTCTGATGCCTCAACCATCGATGCCGATGTGCCCATCGGCGCCACCGATCCATCCATCGATGCCTGCACCGGTGCCCTCGATGCCTTCATCAGTGCCTCCAGTACTTCCCTCGATGCCTTCAGATCCTAGACCAGGATCTTCAGGAATACCATCATCCCATCCTTCTCAGGTTTCTACAGGGACAGGTGATGATCCCTATGACACCTGGACTGACGATTCATCTCAAGACACCGATGATTTACCATCACCACCTTCTCCTACTGAAAGTAGGAAGCGTTCTCCTCCAGAGGACTTGTCCTTCATAAATTTTGTGAAGGAAATGTCTGAATTGGTTCCCTTCCAATTACAGACTGAGCAAGATGATAGGCACCAAATGATGGAGCTGTTACAATTCCTGGATGCTCCCAAAGAAATAACCTCCATCCCTATTCACCAGGTTCTTTTGGATCTCCTCAAAAAGAACTGGGAACACCCTGGTTCTGTTGCTCCAGTCAACAGAAAAGCTGATACCACTTATGTAGTCCAGTTAGCCCCAGGATTCCAGAAACCTCAGCTGGATCACCAATCTGTGGTTGTAGAATCTGCCCAAAAGAGGGCAAAAAGATCAAAACCCCACTCTTCCTTTCCCACAGGTAAGGAACAGAAATTCCTGGATGCCATCAGCCGGCATGTCTTCCAGGGATCAATGCTTATCTCTCGGATCCCCTCTTACCAACTGTATATGACCCAGTACAACAGAGTCTTATTCAAGCAGATACAGGATTTTGCAGAGTCCCTGCCTCAGCAATTCCAGGAACAGCTTCAAACCCTGGTACACAAGGGTTTTGAGGCAGGGAAGCATGAAATAAGATCCTCTTATGATATCTTCGACACTGCTTCCAGGGTATCTGCAACTGCTATTTCGGCAAGAAGATGGGCCTGGCTTAAGTCTTCGGACTTGCGCCCTGAGGTACAAGACAGATTATCTGATTTGCCCTGCATAGGAGACAATCTGTTTGGCGAAGAGATTCAGCGGACGGTGGCGGAACTCAAGGACAATCACGAGACCCTTCGCCAGCTCTCTCTGATGCCCTCTGAGTATTCCTCAAAACAGCCTTTCAGGAAGGATACTAAAAAGTCATTCTTCCGTCCAAAGAAGTCCTATCTACCACCGTTTAGAACTCGTTCCACGAGACCTTTCCAAAAGGCCCAGTCTCATCAACCGCGGAAACAAAAGCCGCAGGCAGCTCCTCAGCTGGGCTCTACTTCCGGCTTTTCACTTCTGCATAGAGAGCAGCAGCCAGTTTCCACTGCCTCAGATACTAGTGGGAGGTCAAGTTTGCCATTTCAGCAACAGGTGGCACACAATCACCTCAGACCAGTGGGTCCTTGCCATAATCTCTCAAGGTTATTACCTGAACTTTCCCTCTATTCCACCAGACTCCCCACCTCTACCGACGTGGAGAACATCCGACCACTCACTTCTCTTGGAGCAGGAGGTCTCCCTCCTCCTCCAGTCCAGAGCAATAGAGCCAGTGCCCTTCTCCCAACAAGGCCTAGGATTCTATTCCCAGTACTTTCTAATCCCCAAAAAATCAGGCGGCATTCGTCCAATTCTGGACCTTCGTGCCCTCAACAAGTACCTCCACTGAGAAAAGTTCAAGATGGTAACTTTGGGTTCTCTCCTTCCTCTTCTGCAAAAAGGAGACTGGCTCTGCTCTCTCGATCTCCAAGACGCGTACACACACATTGCGATAACTCCATCTCATCGCAGGTTCCTGAGATTTCTGGTAGGCCCCAAGCACTATCAGTACCGAGTGCTACCATTCGGCCTGGCATCTGCACCACGAGTCTTCACCAAGTACCTCGTAGTAGTAGCAGCATTCCTCAGGACTCAAGGTGTTCATGTCTACCCCTATCTAGACAATTGGTTGACCAGGGCTCCCACTCAGCAGCCTGCTCTGTCGTCCCTACGTCTTACTTTACACAGTCTGATTTCGCTAGGATTTCTCGTCAACTATGCGAAATCCTGCTTAATCCCATCTCAAACTTTATCATTCATAGGGGCAGACTTGGACACCTTGCAGGCAAAGGCATTTCTGCCTCGACAGCGAGCTCTCACTCTCATCTCTCTCGCACACCAGCTACAGTCTCAGCACCGCACAACTGCACGCCACTTCCTCATCTTGCTAGGACACATGGCGTCCTCAGTACGGGTTACCCCAATGGCCCGCTTGGCCATGAGAGTCATGCAGTGGACTCTAAGGTCACAATGGATTCAGTCCGTCCAACCTTTATCGACCACTGTCCACATCACTGACTCACTTTGTCAGTCTCTAGCCTGGTGGCAAAATCAGATCAATCTCCTCCACGACCTGCCCTTCCAGGCTCCAGACCCTCAAATAATTCTCACCAACGATGCTTCCAACCTCGGCTGGGGAGCCCATGTCGCCGATTTGCAGACACAAGGAGCTTGGTCTCCAGAGGAAGCCAAACACCAAATCAATTTCCTGGAGCTGCGAGCAATCAGATGTGCTCTCAGGGTATTTCAGGATCACCTGTCCAACCAGGTCATCCTGATTCAGACGGACAACCAGGTGGCCATGTGGTACATCAACAATCAGGGAGGGATGGGCTCCAACCTACTGTGTCAGGAAGCGGCACAGATATGGGCAGAGGCCCTCTCCCACTTGATGTACCTCAGGGCCACCTACTTGCAGGGAGTGGACAATGTGTTGGCGAACAAGCTGAGTCGTGCCTTTCAAACACACGAGTGGTCCCTCAACCCCATTGTAGCGGACTCACTATTCCAATGTTGGGGTTACCTCCACATAGACCTCTTTGCGTCACCTCTGAACCACAAAGTAGAGAACCTTTGCTCTCTCACTCGCAGCCAACACTCTCAGCCAAGAGATGCATTCTCCCTCTCATGGGCAACCGGTCTCCTATATGCATTCCCTCCACTTCCACTTCTCTCGAAGACTCTCGTGAAGTTACGTCAGGACAAGCGACGCGTGATCCTGATAGCACCTCACTGGCCTCGCCAAGTGTGGTTTCCAATTCTTCAGGACCTCTCCATTCGCAGGCAAATTCCCTTGGGAAAGGACCCGCTTCTGATCACTCAGAACAACGGGTGCCTACACCATCCCAATCTTCAGGCCTTGTCTCTGACGGCCTGGATGTTGAAAGGTTAATTCTTCTGCCACTTAACCTTTCAGAGCCAGTTTCCCATGTCCTGATTGCTTCACAGAAGCCTTCCACGAGAAAATCTTATCTTTTCAAATGGAACAGGTTTAAATCATGGTGTTCTTCTCAATCCCTTGATCCCTTTACCTGTTCCACCACGAAGTTTCTAGACTATCTCTGGCACTTGTCAGAATCACGTCTAAACACCTCCTCCATCAGAATGCATGTCAGTGTGGTAGCCGCCTTCCATAGAGGTGTCAGGGATGTTCCTATTTCAGTACAACCCTTCGTAACACATTTTCTGAAGGGCTTGCTTCACCTCAAGCCTCCACTGCGCCCTCCGGCACCTTCTTGGGACCTCAATCTGGTTTTGGGTTGGCTCATGCAACCACCATTCGAGCCTCTCCAATCCTGTGATCTTTGCTTTCTCACATGGAAAGTGATTTTTCTTTTGGCAATCACATCTGCTCGCAGAGTTAGTGAGTTACAGGCCCTAGTTACCTATCCACCTTACACTAAACTTCTGCAGGACCGGGCAGTACTCCGCACTCACCCTAAGTTCTTACTTAAGGTAGTATCAGAGTTTCACATTAATCAATCCATTATACTACCCACCTTCTTTCCCAGGCCCCACTCCAATCCAGGAGAACAGGCTCTGCATACCCTCGACTGTAAACGTGCTCTAGCATTCTATCTAGACCATACGTGCTCTAGCATTCTATCTAGGCTGCTCACAGGAAAAGCACTCAATTGTTTGTCTCTTTCCATTCCATCAAATTGGGGCAGCCTGTGGGTAAGCAGACTCTCTCCTCCTGGATAGCGGACTGCATATCCTTTTGCTATCAGCAAGCAGGCATTCCACTTCAAGACTGTGTTAAAGCACACTCTGTGAGGGCCATGGTGACTTCAATAGCACACCTACGCTCGGTGTCGCTTCCTGACATTTGCAGGGCTGCTACCTGGAGTTCTCTCCATACCTTTACAGCCCATTATTGCTTAGACAAGGCCGGAAGACAAGATTCCATCTTCGGCCATTCTGTCTTGTGTAACCTTTTTACAGCTTGATGTACCAACACCCTTCTGCCTGCCCGTTAGGGTTCAGGATGCCCTCTACCAAATTCCACTCCAGTTCTTGTGCCTATTGCACATCTTGGGTACATTTGGTGCGTTTCTCGGACACCCTCAGCTCGGTACTCACCCATATGTGAGGACTACCATCCTGCTTGCCTGTGAGAAAGCAAATGTGTTCTCACAGAACAGCAGGATGTTAGTCCTCACGAAATCCGCCCGCTACCCCACGGTGTTGGGTTTGTAACATTTTATTTTTTAATTTTTCGGCACTTCCTGTAGCTTTAAACAAGACTGAAGGGGGACCCCTGCCTGCTGCAGGTTTAGTGTCATGCTGGGCATACCCAGTAGGTGCCAGTCAAAGTTCTAGAAACTTTGACAAAAGTGTTCCATGATTGGGCTCCATCGTGTGATGTCACCCATATGTGAGGACTAACATCTTGCTGTCCTGTGAGAACACCTGTTACAGGTAAGCAACATTTGCTTTTTTTATATATTCTACTTTTTGGCACTTCAAAGTGGATTACATTCAGGGACTGCAGATATTTCCATATCCCCACCAGGCTTACAATCTAATTTTGTACCTGAGGCAATGGAGGGTAAAGTGACTTGTCCAAGGTCACAAGGAGCAACAGTGGGATTTGATTCTGGCTTCCCTGGTTCTGGCTTCTGCAGCTCTAACCACTAGGTTACTCTTCCACTAGGTACCATCTATAATCTAAATTCCTGATGAACCACCCATTAAACAAAACTGGGCAATGAAGCCAAAGATTAGATTACAGGTAATCACAGCAAATTGACAAAGAGCAAGAAATATAACACATATATTACCATCAGCTTGTACAATTAATTTAGACCTCGCAAGAACAAAGGAGCCAGTTCAAAGTAGCCTACCATTCTGCCCTCTAACCATCAATTGCAGCAGGCCTCACACAAGACTCACAAAAGGGCTTGCAAACAAGCAGTAGAAGCCCCTTTGGCTCATGCTTCTTTGGCATGATCCTCTGGTGTCAATCCACCCCTGGAGTCATCCAACTCTAAGAAGGGTTCTGGCAGACCCAGAAGTGCCGAGGAGTTGGCTTATGCCAGGATCCTGCCCCCTACCCTATTGACCATGGGGGTATTGAGAGCTGTCTTCCAATGAAGGATGCAGTGAAGATAGAAACAGTTCAACAGAGAGATGGAGACAAGAGACAAGGACTCCGTCCTCTGGAGTCGTCTCAGTGAATTGAAATTTACAGAGAGTAGTTTCTGTGAAAACACAATGAAGGATATTCTCCTGTGCTCCCAGGACAATTGACAACAAAATAGCAAACATTTCTTGTGCCTAAAGCTCAGTAGAAACATATGGCACTTATGAGTGACAAGCATACCTGCTGTCGAAGATACTGTATAGTAATGACTCAGAACCAAGAAATTAAACACCCTGCAAGTAGATAGGTCTAATTTCTGAGAAGCCAGTTCCAAGGAATCAAGCCTAGCCAGTCATCAATTCCTGGAGAAGCATTATTTTGCAGCATATGGTTAAATCTTGTTTTCTGTCATTTAAAACCTCTGGAGATCCCAAGTGAAAGCTAATAAGAATAATTATCTAAAGTTATCCTCTGTATTAAGCTGAAATCACTATAATTTGTAATTCAATATTATAGTAATTTGGTATGGTACCAAAATACATAAAATATTAGTCAAAGGGCCTCATTTAATAAGCAAATTTCCCATAGACACAGAATGGGAGACAATCTTGGTTTTCTAATTATGGGTCGCTTTTACTAAGTCATGGTATTTTTCCCAGAGGGGAAAATAAATACCACTGACTTTACTAAGCTGTAGTACCATGTACCACAGCTCAGCAAACCTCCTGGTATTTTCCTTGGCAGTATAATACTGCCCTGAAAATTTTGCGCAATGGTGGGCCCATACTGTGCGGCCACCATTAAAAGGGCAGATCAGTCCCAAGTTACACTCTCCCCTAATTGTGGGTAAGAATATGGGTGTCTCTGAAGAACCCTTGCCCCCACCCTGCAGCCCCTGGAGACAGTGAAATTGTAAAAAAGGTTTTCAATAGTCACCCACCCACAAGCCACAACCCACCCCCTTTGACAAAATATCGGTCCCCTGAGGTTGGCCCGCCCACCTTCTTGACCTCCCTGGACTTACCTAGCTGACTCTGGTGGTTTACTGGGGGCCCAGTGAACCCACTAAGCTTTGGCCCAGGTGGCAGCCATTTTTCAAAATAGCACCAGCCAGCTAATAGCTAGTATTTGCCCCATCTCAAGATAGGGGCAGCCGGCACCATTTTGGAGAATGGCTCACCACTGGTTCCAGAAACTAGAGGGTACCCTTGGCCCCCACTAGACCACCAAGGCCAGTTTTGTAAGTTAGGGGGGGGGGGGAGGGGGGTGGGCTGGAGTAGGGATGAGGGGCTGGCATCGGGGGAGGGGGAAAGATATTTTGTCAAAGGGAATGAGTGGAGGTTGCTGCAGGACCTACGCTCAGGAGTTCAACCACTGAAAACTTTTTTTTTGCAGCTTTGGCTACCTCCAGAGGCAGTGGGGGTGGGGAGGGCTTGGGATAAGGCGTCTACAGAGACCCCCATGGTCTTATACACAATTAGGAGGAGTATAATTCCAGGCCGATTGGCCCCTTAAAGGCATGACCCCAGGAGTATTGGGACATGCTTTAGCATCCCAGCGCTCCCAGGGGAAGCTTGCTACAACTCTTGAGTTGTAGCTATCTTGGAATCAAATACATTGGCTTGCAATTTTTGAGGCAAGCCACATTATTTGATATGTATGCATTAGGCTAGTAATGAGCTGATTAGCATACTTACGGTACTGAGGGCAGAATAATGTATGCTATTTTAAATACTGTACTTTATCACTATGTAAGACTATTTACCACACAGTATGGTAGGCCTAACACAGCTTAGTAAATGAGGCCCTATGTTTAGTGTTGTTTCAGCCTCTTGCTACAAAATGTCCTAAATCAGGTAACAAGCCCATCTTTACCTCTGACATATCTTTTTTAATCTCTGCCATGTCACCCATAGTTTTCTTCAGTGAGTTGGAAATTGACAGTTTATTCTATTTTTCACTCACAGTAGTGCTGTCTGAGGACCGGTCACCCTCTGATATCTACCTCTCCGAGGCTGTCACATCCATTATTCTGGAGTGCCTTTCTAGCAGCTTAGAAGCAGATCTCAACATCTTTTAAAAATGAATCCAGGAGAGGTAAAAGATCCTTCTTCTGCTTCTCAGTATCTTTTCACAGGATCTACAGGGGAAATATCCCATTAACATTGGTCCTGTTCAATCATAGGTTGCCACAATGGAAGCAGCTTTGTGTGCCAGGAGGGAAGATTCATAGCACTAAGCTGCCATCTACAGTGACATTCCATGTGACCCCCCCCCCCCCCCCCCCCCCTTAGCCTCCATAATTTCATTTCTTGAAGCCATAGGAAAAGAGGTTTTACATCTACACTCATTACTCTTTTCAGAAATGGCTTGTAAAAAGAATATAGAACCCAAATTCAAAGAACTAGAAGTGAGATTGAAGAAAAGTTGGAAAATTCTAAAGAATATTTTAGGAAAGGTGACTTTTTATGCATTGTTGACAGGGCATGGCTGCCAATATGGGCATGGAGCGGAATGGGCTCTGGAACAGCGGGCTACTTCAGGAGCAAAACTGGCCGTCCCCCAGTATCTTCTGCCTCTGCCGGCCACCTCCCCCTCAGGTTGAGCTCTCAAATTCTATTGGCTGGCAGGACTTAACTGGACTGCACAGAGACTAAAAGGTACCCACCAAGATAGGTCAGGTCTGGAATAGGGACAAAAAGAAAAGGGTGCCCATAAAGACAAGACAGACGCAGAACAAACAAACTGGAAGGCCACAAACAGGGCCAGCAGAACCAGAACCAAATTAGGAGAAGAAAAAAGCATAATCAAGCTAAGAACAGAACAAGAACAAACCACAAGACAAACAAACACACAAGGCTAGAAACTAAATCCAGAGTGCAGGAAGGCAACAATACTCAGGCCAAATACATGACTAGGAACTAGAGCAATACCAGACTAAGATCCAGGACTATGAAGGGTCTCAGCGAGGGCCAAACTTAGACCCAAGCTGAGTTTGAGAATAAGGCTATTTTTCATTTCATTTTTCATTTTTTTCATTTTTTAAAATTTATTAATCACTTAACCCAAAATAGGTCTAAGCGATTTACAATAAAACATACATAAAAATAATTTGATGATATCACATACATAACAAAAAGGACATAACAATAAATAAAAATCATCCCATAGCAGCATAAGGTAAACATAAACAATATTAGAGGAGGAACATTCTTCAGGGGGAGTCTAAGGCTATGACATGAACAGAGGCCACAACAAAGAAGGGCACCAAGCTGATGCAAGGTACTCATTGTAAGGTGGGCTTTTAAGTTGTGACAGTGCAGAAGAAACATGGCCTCCTGTAGGATCTCCAAGCCATAGAGCTTGGAGGACTGAGCAACAGGTAGCATGACCCACTGTGACCTCACAGCTCTAGCTTGAATGAACTTTTGCTTCTAACAGTATGAAAAGTTCTACAGTGACATTGAATTCTTGTTCAGTATAAACCAGCTCAAAGAAATGTCATTAGATGATTTCAGGAAACTCTGATGATGGATCCCATCTTCTAAATAGAAAACATCTCTGGATAATGGCACATTCTGTGGGAAACTGCCAAAATATCTCGACTGTAATGTAGATTGTTAATATGTTACGCTGTTCCTTCCTAAACACTTCTGTTTCCCTCAGAGATTTTGCATCACGTAATAGAAAAAAAAGTGGTTTTAATTTAGGTAATGTATGGTTTATCAGATGAGTCTGGAGTCTCTGTAGATTGTGATGCCTTTGAAATGATCCACAAAAAGGATGTAGTGCACGAGCTTTTGAGGCCCCTTTTTCAATTAAAAAAAATCTGTATAGTATAACATCTTTTTTGCTGGTCCTTTAAAAGATATCATAGTTTATGAAGACTACTGTCTTCTCCAGGACTAATATGGCTACTAGAACTCTGCGCTACAAAATGGAAGATACGGTTATTCACTGCATGATTTGGCAAACCAGTCAGCTGAAAAAAAAAAAGAAGTACAACGTGCTAGGACATATGAAGAAGGGACCTGTGTGATCTCAAGATATGGCAGGTAGGCCTGTTATTTTTCACACAAATGTGATACTATATAAAATTTTATATACAAAAGGATTTTTAGCCTACACAATCCAATGTACTTGGTGTGTAACAAATGTATATGCATAATAAAAATACTTATCAATAAATGTAAATAGGTAACATAACAACAAAGACTATCAATACATAAACAGATATTTTCTCCCAAAAAAAACCAACCAGTCTCTGACCAGGTTCAACTAATACCCTAGGCCTGCTTAAAATAGAAAGTTTTCATGTGTTTTATTAAAGTTTGAATGGCTGTGATCTCATCAGGAAAATCATTCCACATAAACGGACCAGCTATAAAAAATGTCCTGTCTCTAGTCACAGCTAAGCGCACTTGTCTAACTGAAGAAACATCAAGCAGATTTCGACCTAACGATCTCAATGCTGTTGGGGGCATATAGGTTTTAGAAGGGAGCTTACACAAATAGAAGTGTCATGACTCAAGGCATGATAGATTAATGTTACAATCTTAAATTGGATCCACCAAAATATGGGGACCCAATGCAAATGTAACTCCCCGTACACCGGGGTCACCTTCCCAGCCTCAGGGAGCATTGTAGTTAATGTCCTGAGCTGGGGGAATAGATCTCTGGGGCTGTGAGCTGGGGGCAGGAAATCCTGCAGGGCCAGTACCAGGCTGAGAACACTCCACATGAACAAAGCCAATCCTTTAGGCTCAAGTTGTTCTCCAAATAATAAATAGTTTACTGCAGAATCTTCGGGATCAAACATAATGACAGTGACAGTTCAGGTAGATGCAGAAGTCAATCAAAATCATATTTCCAGAAATCTTAACACCTCTCCTTAAGTTCAGTTTCTTTTTATAGCAACACAGTAGTTCTGGTTACTTGTTTCTCTTCTTTTCTCAGATTTGGCACCCCCTAGCCTGGTCCTCTCTTTAGTTTTCTCAGATAGCAAAATAGTTACTCACAAGAATGTTCTGCTCAGCTCAAGGAAAAATTCCTGCTCTGGCACAATTTGGCTTCCTGGTCCAGAAATGTTCCGGCCTCAGTTAAGTGCAGATTTTATCTTTTAAATTCCAAATTCCAGGCTATATTGCACTCTCTACTTCTTCTCCTCTGCTCTCAATCCTCTGAGGATTTTTTTTAGGGAAAATCCCTGTACTCCTGCTGCTCCCTTCTGAGATCCTGGGTAAGGATCAGAGCTCCATCCCACTTTCTTTCCCTGCAATCTGGAAAAGCCCCAGACTTAGGAGATTCAGGGTCTTTTATCACCTCTGCTTTAATGACCAAGCCCCTCAGGGAATGAACCCCCTTGTCTGACAAGAAGGCAGGTTACACCTCCTGACACATAGCTGACCCAGGGCTCTAGAATATTCCTGTGCTGGTTCCAGATTAACCTTTTGCCCCCATCCTGTGTCCTTCCAATTGATGTTGATGCACTGTTTACAGCCCCTCAAGGCTCCCGTAAAGAAGAAACCTACATTTTACCATTAAACCTCTCAGCTCTTTTAAACTTTATGCATGCTCTGTGCCATTTATGCATGCTCTGTGCCATCCAAGGACTGCAAACAGGAGTGATCTGATCAAATAACCTCAAACCCATTATCATTCTCACAGCAGCATTCTGTACAGCCTGTAAACATTTCAACATAACTGCTGGCGTTCCCACATAAAGTGAACTTCAATAATCTAATTTCCAGAGAACCAGAGACTGCAGTACAGCATGGAAATCATTAGTAGATAAATATGGTTTTAGGCCCTGGAGTTTCATGCAGTTTATTAAAGGCATTTGTTGCAGCCGCTTTAATCTGTTGCGTAACGATAAGTCGGGTTCCTTACGTGTGATGAAACAATCACCCAATCTTCAAACTGAAAGGAGAAGGAGATGTTGTTTAGTGGAAACCTGCTCAATATCATTGGTTTTGTTATTTCAATATTAAAGGCAAGTCTGTTGGATTGGCATTCATTCACGAACCGCAAGTAAACATCTACTGGAGACATCCAGTGCCTCCGCAACTGTTGCTGTGATTGATACAAAAAACTGGATGCCGTCAGCGAGTAGGCCACAAACTGGATGCAGGTAAATGTTAATTAAAAGAGTAAACAGGGTTGATTCCTGTGCTACCAGCCAGATATATCTGATTGTCTAACTTTACCTGTTGTATTCAATTGGACAAAAAGGATTCAGACCACTTCAAGAACATTTTTGGAAATTCCCTTACTTGCTAACTGATACAGTAATATTCGATGATTCACTCTATCAAACATGGCAGATGCATCCAAAAAGACTAGCATATGGCTAACAGACATCTCAAAGATGTGTCTGAACAGGTTTAGGCTCATGAGAAGGAGGGTTTCTGTGCTGTGGTAAGGATCTACTATATCATGCTCATCCAATAACTGTTTTAGTGCAATCTTTGAGGAAACAACAAGGAAATAGATGCCCAAAAAAAAGTCTTTGCCAAATCTTTAATGGGTGGAGACGTATTAATTAAAATTGCCCGACTCAGGCCGAGTTTCGCCACATTCCAGTGGCTGCCTCAGGGGCTACAAATAAACATATATAAATAGAATAAATCATAAATACATAAAAATTCATAAAATAATATAAAATGATAATTAAAAAACAGACCAATTACTTAAATACAATTAAATAAAAAACAATTAAATAATTTAAGTAATTGGTCTATTTTTTAATTATCATTTTTTATTATTTTATGATTTTTTATGTATTTATGATTTATTCTATTTATATATGTTTATTTGTAGCCGCTGAGGCAGCCACTGGAATGTGGCGAAACTCGGCCTGAGTCGAGCAATTTTAACTAATACGTCTCCACCCATTAAAGATTTGGCAAAGACTTTTTTTGGGGCATCTATTTCCTTGTTTCCTCACGGTTTTGTTAGATCGCCTGCCTTGCTGTTTTTTAGTGCAAACTTTTCAATCATTTTTGAAGGGAACAGCAAAAATGAAATGGGTCATTCTGATCTAATTTAGGATATCTTAATATGTCTTACCATAGCTCTTTTCAGCTCACTTGGAAGACAGCTTTCTTCTATAGATAGGTTTACAATCTTAATAGCAGAAATAGAAAGTTCCTCATGTAATATTTTCCAAAATGGTAGTATTTCAAGGATTTAAAGAACATGAGGGGCTGTTCACTTGAACAAATCCTGCCCTGGAGACAGTTTCAAAATCCTCCCAAAATTTCATGTCACGGTCACCATGAGGTATCTCTGTGAAACTGGCATAAAGTGTTTTAATTTCTTGATCAAATACTGTAGCAAATTTTTGCAATCAATTTATTTATTTTTTTCTAAGATCTGAAAAAGAAGCACCCTGACTACATTTAAAATAACAAACCGCATGGAACAGTTCACTAGGGAGGTTGTCTGCAGCCTGTATTTTTTAATAATAGTAGGACTTTTTAGCTGATTCAACATTTTCCCTGTAAGTTCTGAATCTGCTGACATAAAGATGTTTATCAAATGGTAAATGAGACTTGCGCCATCGTCATTCTGCTTGCTGTAATTCCTGCTTTGCTTCCTGTACAAGTCTGATTATTTTGGAAATCTGTATAGTCTACAGAGTAGGTCTTGGCCTTCTGTCATCATTAGGGATGTGAATCGTGTCCTCGATCGTCTTAACGATCGATTTCGGCTGGGAGGGGGAGGGAATCGTATTGTTGCCGTTTGGGGGGGTAAAATATCGTGAAAAATCGTTAAAAATCGAAAAATCGAAAAACCGGCACATTAAAACCCCCTAAAACCCACCCCCGACCCTTTAAATTAAATCCCCCACCAAATAACTTAAATAACCTGCGGGTCCAGCGGCGGTCCGGAACGGCAGCGGTCCGGAACGGGCTCCTGCTCTGAATCTTGTCGTCTTCAGCCGGCGCCATTTTCCAAAATGGCGCCGAAAAATGGCGGCGGCCATAGACGAAAAAGATTGGACGGCAGGAGGTCCTTCCGGACCCCCGCTGGACTTTTGGCAAGTCTCGTGGGGGTCAGGAGGCCCCCCACAAGCTGGCCAAAAGTTCCTGGAGGTCCAGCGGGGGTCAGGGAGCGATTTCCCGCCGCAAATCGTTTTCGTACGGAAAATGGCGCCGGCAGGAGATCGACTGCAGGAGGTCGTTCAGCGAGGCGCCGGAACCCTCGCTGAACGACCTCCTGCAGTCGATCTCCTGCCGGCGCCATTTTCCGTACGAAAACGATTCACGGCGGGAAATTGCTCCCTGACCCCCGCTGGACCTCCAGGAACTTTTGGCCAGCTTGTGGGGGGCCTCCTGACCCCTACGAGACTTGCCAAAAGTCCAGCGGGGGTCCGGAAGGACCTCCTGCCGTCCAATCTTTTTCGTCTATGGCCGCCGCCATTTTCGGCGCCATTTTGGAAAATGGCGCCGGCTGAAGACGACAAGATTCAGAGCAGGAGCCCGTTCCGGACCGCTGCCGTTCCGGACCGCCGCTGGACCCGCAGGTTATTTAAGTTATTTGGGGGGGGGTTCGGGAGGGTGGGGGATTTAATTTAAAGGGTCGGGGTGGGTTTTAGGGGGTTTTAGTGTGCCGGCTCACGATTCTAACGATTTATAACGATAAATCGTTAGAATCTGTATTGTATTGTGTTCCATAACGGTTTAAGACGATATTAAAATTATCGGACGATAATTTTAATCGTCCTAAAACGATTCACATCCCTAGTCATCATTGTTACAATTTCATGTACAAGTTTCATAGGGATTGGATATTTTAAAGTGTTAAAGAACTGGTTTGCAGTTTTGTCACATATACCACAAACATTTCACATCAAACTAGAAATCAATCGCTTAGGCCCCCATGTTTCATTTTCACACCACAGAGCTGCCAAGTTACCCAGTTCCAGGAAGAAGATGTTTTTGGCCAGTCTAGGTTTTGAACTTACATTCCAATGCATGATGGTAGTTATAGTCCATGAAGCAGATATTTAAAAGATAACCAGCTAGCTGGATAAACATTTCTGGCTAATATTAACCAGGATATTCAGTGGCATGGCCACATGCTGAATATACTCAGATAACTTTTAGTTAGCTGGATATGTTTATTCAACTAACTTTAGAGCTGCTCAATAGCAGGTCAGACTTATCTGGCTAACTTAGCAGGGTAAGGCTGAATATCGCCACTTACCCAGCTAAGGGCCTGAATCATCAAGGTATTTTCCCATAGACACAGAATGGGAGAAAAGGCAATAAATTAGCTGGATAAGTAGCTCCTCCACATTATGCCTTTATCCCACCCACCACTTAGCTGGAGAACTATTTAGCTAGATAAATAGTTGTCTGGCTAATTAGTGGCCTCTGAATGTAGCTGGATATTCAGATGCCACACTTAGCTGGATAAGTTCAAACTATATGTAGAAGAATAAGGATCCATATTCAGCTGCTAGGTGGCTGGCAAAGTTCACCGTATAATCTTAACTGCTAACTTTACTGAGATTTTCAGCTGTGTGGCTGCATCACTGAACATATCTTGCTATCTTTAAGTTTATCTGGCTAACTTTAGGACTGCTGTCCAGCATGACCAGAGTTAGCCAAATAAGTTATTCAGCTAATTTAACTTTGCCCAGAAACACCCCTAGAATAGCTCCAAGTACTCTGGCTAAGGTTTATCTGGCTAACTACTTATCCTACCGGCTATACATGCATAATGCCTAACTACTTAGCCTATAGGCTATACATGTGTAATGCCCTCATGCTTGCTTACCTTGTGGGGCGTTCCTGGATTTTGTTACACTGGAGGTGGACCCTTGGGCTGAGGTGGAGTTGATACAACCCATAGGTAGGGACCTACGGGTACCCACCGTTGGCAGGCGGAGTGGGCTAATGAACAGAGGCCAGCTGGAGCTTCACCAATACCAGCCGTCATTCCCTGCGGCTTGAGCCTTTTGGTGCCGGGGCCGGCTGGACTTAGGTGGGCCTCTGTATGTTGTCGATGGGGAGATCGTGATCAGCCCAGAGACAGCAGAAGGGAGATGGTACAGTCTTACGCTGGACAAGGTAGTGTCCTGGAGACTTGGGTGCCAAAGGAACGTAGGCAGACAGGAGGCACCCGAGCAAGAGCAGGCTGAAGCCTGAATAGACCAAGTCCAGGAAGTAGGCTGAAGAGGCGTCGAGGAACAGGCTTGAGTCAGGACTGGTGGCAATCTGGAAGCAGTGGCAAGCAAAGCTGAGGTCTGTTCATGGAGATAGTCAAGCGTAGTCAAATGATGCTGAGGTCTGGGTCTGGAGAATGGCAACAACGTAGTCAGACAATGCAGAGGTCTGGGTCTGGAGAGAGGCAATGACGTGGTCAGGTAATGCAGGGGTCTGGAGAAAGGCAACAGTGTGGTCAGGCAATGCAGAGGTCTGGGTCTGGAGAGAGGCAATGACGTTATCAGGCAATGCAGAGGTCTGGGTCTGGAGAGAGGCAATGACGTGGTCAGGTAATGCAGGGGTCTGGAGAAAGGCAACAGTGTGGTCAGGCGAAGCAGAGGTCCGGACTTGGAGAGAGTTGATGGTGTGGTCAGGCAAAGCAGAGTCAAAGTTCGTGGAGGCAATTCGAGAAAAGGTGAAGAGCAGGAATGTAGGAGCAAGGAGTTAGGAACCAGGAACAGCGAGGAACAGGAACACAGGAGTGAGACGAATCTCTCAGGAGGCAACGAGTACTCGACCAGCGAGGAGACCTGTTGCAAAGGCAAAGCTAGGGAGCGGAGCTCGGGCTTAAGTACTGGTGCTCCGCTGATGTCATCATCCGGGGCCATGGCTCGGTTCCCACTGCGTGCCCTATTTAAGTATTAGTGATGCACGTGTGTGCACCTAGGGAGGGATGCAGCGCTGAGTAGCAGCATCTCTCCGAGAGCCAAGTAGAGAGGCCCGGTGTGGAGCAATGGACATGGTAGCTGGACCAGGAATGCCAGGTACTTTAGCTGAGCCAGAGGTACCAATGGAGGCCCAAGGACGGAGCTGGTGGCCCACTACCTCCAGGGACAAAGAACCAGGAGCTGGAGTAACTGCAGAGAGGTGAGAGGGCCGTACCGTAGGTCTACCATGGACAGCACACATAACAGATTTGGGACCGACCTGGTGAGAGCACCCCTCAGGTAAACTCCATCAGTCCTTGTGTTTTTGGCTCCTGGTGCCTCCACCTAGGGAAGAGGTGTTAGTGGGTAGAATTTCCCTCCCTTTCCCCCAGGAAAAAAGATGGGACTGTGAACAGGGCTGGCAGTATTTACAAATATATACAAACTTATTAGACTATATGATTATATATGTTTCTACATGACTATGTACATCACTACAGGATATCAAACAGCACATTTATCTATTCATGGATATTAGTCTTAGAATACACAACTATATACATTTCTACAAGATAGAAGGCATGTTTAGCTATTTGGGAATGTCCCCACAGAATACCACCATATAGAATAGGAGGGATCTCTTGCATTCCCATTTGATCAAGTTCTGTTATCTTCCCCCCTTTACCTCGTGTCAGCCATATGAAGAAATGCAATTAGGCCAGTGGATACTGCTGGTCGTAGGGGAGGATCTGTTGTATCCAAACTGCTGCTGCTGCTATCTACTCTGCTCCTCTTCCACTCCACTCTACTGATAGGTTTGCACCCTCCTGGGGGACTGAATTCTGCCTCCTGATCAATTGCTGGGCTTTCCATCCTTCTGGGAAATCAAACATTGCCTCAATCTGCTGCTGGAGTCTGCATCCTCCTGGGGGCCCTGACATCACCCCCCTGATCAGCTGTTGGAGTTCCTGTCTTTCTGGGGAACCTAAAGTCACCTCTGTACAGCCAATGTCCTTAGGTTTTCTTCCTAGGTGAGAGGGGTTTTCTTTGCTTGGGTTTATAGCTGAACTAGGCTTATGGTTTTATCATTGTTCAATGATTATGGCTCTCATTTATTCCAGTTCAGCTGTCCATCATTTGTTATTTGATTTACCCAGCCCAGAGAGACCACCTCCTTTCAGCCACAAGGTTGAAACCCAGGCAATATTATGGAAGGAGAACAAGTGCAAGCTCTTCCATCCTGACTGTAATATGATACATTGCCTTTTTTTTTCCTGCATTTCACTTAAATAGCAGTATGCTCTTCCTTAGTCCCCCCCCTATGAAAAGGGGGGGGGTTTCATGTATATGAGCTGGGCAATTTTACTCTCAGAAATGGCTTTGAAAGTTACCTTCCCTATATCTGAGTGGAACCTCAGTGACAAAAAAAGCAAACAAATATTGTCTCCTAAGTTTGTTTGGGATGTGTTGAAATTATTTTCCATACAAAGTGATGACAAAGCTTTGAAATGCAGGATTCTAAGGAAATTTAAAATCAGAAAAGCACAACATTATGGTGTTGTCCTAAAACAAATCTCCAAGATTATATTAACTGAGACCCTAGCAGAACACATTTCAATGGATGTGTTAAATCAATATAATAGGTGCATTGTTGTTACAGCCAGGGTAAAAAAAAGATGGTCTTAAAAATGCCAACAGCTGAAACCCTGCCACCATTCCTGCTCTGTTTTGTTGAAAAAGTGTTGGAATGAACCTAAAATACTGAGGCTTTTGTATGAATGAGGCTCCTACTGTGTTTCAGTGACCTTAATTTGGCATTATTAGATTCAAGAACTCGGCTAACACACTTCTATGCATCCTACAGGAAAAACATTTAATGACGGGGCAAACAGGTCACATCAAAGATCAGCACTTCCTTCCTCTCTTTCTGTATTGTGGCGGGGCATGATAAATCTTGTGATTTATATACAAAAAACCACCAGGATTAAAAGTTCATTGTGGGTTGTCTTCATTTATGTATTGATTGTGGTTTAGTATTTAACAAAAATATGTTCCATTTGTTGACTCAGATCTTCAACACCGTTAAAACTGCCTCAGCAGGCAGAAATGTTCTGCAATAGTAGATTTAGAAAGCCACACCTGGGTCATGTATTACTTACTTTGAAGCTAGCACTTGCTGGCCAAATTACTGTGCTGAACTAAGAGCATGAGAGCGAATTCTGTGTTACCTTTCATGGTCAGATTTCTGGGTGCAGGCCTTCTTTATTCAAATGAATGAGTTGTTCAGACCTGAGTTCTCAAGAATGATTGTATGTTCCTCCACATCATGCTTTCTCATCCTGTTTATCGGTTCTTCAGTCACAATAAAACATACCTTTGTTTGATGTCCATAAAGGTATATAAAACAGGGGACAGAGCTAGGAAAAATTGCTGCTCTGAATTTTATTTTTCATTCTTTACCTTGGGGAGTGTGGATGATTTTTGTGTGTGTTGGTTTTGGCTGCGATGAACCGAGCCCTCTCGGCATTTATTTCTTTCATCGAGGCCTGTTTGTACTTTTTTTTTTTTTTTTTTCCTTTGAGCCTCTTAACCTTACCCTTTTCTCAAACTTTGGGGGCTTTGGCTTAATAACAACCCAAGGTATCTTAACCGGTCCTACCATCTCCTCCAGCTCTAGGAGCAAGCACAGAGGAGGGAGAGATAGGAAGCACAAGTGCTTTATTGAAGTCTTCAAGGCAATGGGATCAAAAAGAAGTATCCAGGCCCCAGGTGTGCAAAGAGTGGAGGGGAGGGAAGGCTGGGATTGGTACGCAACTTGCAAACACCCAGGGCCCATCTGTGCTGGAATGGCAGAGGCCAGGAAGGGGAGTCTGCAAAGTCAACTAATGGTCGTCTAGCACAGGGCAGCATTGAGGGCCCAGCAAGGTTTATCACCACAGAGCAGTGTATAACTTTTGGCATGCTTTCAGATAAACTATGGGGAAGGGGAGGTGGCAAAATAGGTTTGCTTCCTTTTCTTAGCTAAATATACATACATATATAAATATACAACAATTTCCTGATGGGTGGGCGGTCACGTTTGCATGAATGACAGCTGGAAGACGGCCTTCTTTTTCAGTAATGAAATGAGCTACCATGGTGAGGTTCAAAATGTGTTTTAAGAAAAAAAGGGGGATATATTTGTGTTGTTTGAAAATTATTCGCATGCCTATGTTTATATAACAGGAGGCTAGGTAACCCCGGTCCTGGAGTGCCACAAACAGGTCTGGTTTTCAGGACATCCAAAATGAATATGCACGAGATATATCTGAATTCAATGGAGGCGGTGAAGGCAAATGTACCTCATAGCCATTCATTGAGGATATCCTGAAAACCAGGTACGTTTGTGGCACTCCAGGACCAAATTTGATTACCCCTGTTACATAGTAAAGTAAGAAGTCTGGTTTACCTCTGCATCCATATGCATGAGTATTTATTTGGTTTAGGTAGAGCATGTGACAAGAAAAAAGGGGCGGAAGGAGGGGGTTAGGTCTAAAAGTGACCTGCTTATGTCTGTAAGCTCTTTTGAACAGGAACGTTGCAACCAGATGAATTACCTTATCCAGCTCTGTGCTCATTAATGATGCTCCATAAATAATAAATGCTGTGATTACAATTTTCTTTTCATTATAGTACTCTTCCCCCTATTTGTTTTTATATGAATGCTGTAGAACAGAGTTCATAAATGTTTGCCAAGCCACTTCTTCACTTCAGCAATGCATTTTTCATGCACGAATGCTATCAGCTGTAAGATTACAGCAGCAGAGTGGATAGCATGTGACAGATGGGTTGCCGAAGCAAAGAGAAATGATAGGACTTGTTTCCTCCAACAGACTTAATGATTTTTAAACATATTAAATCTAGGTGAAAATGACTCGGGAAAGGCCTGTTTGATTAAAATATAGTGCTTAATCAAAACTGAATTCTCTTGTGCAGACTGTATTCCAGCTCCCAGTGTATACCACAGTAAATCAGAAATCACTGTGTTCAAACTCGTAATGTCAGGAATAGTCATGAGTGGCTCTTTATTTTAATGTTATAAGTGATCTGACTATCCATCAGGCTGTGTTGTAGGCTAGCATGTACCAAGAGAAGGAAAGCCGATATACGTCTATGAGTTTTTTTTCATATGTATATTCATTCATTTTTTTGTTTCGTTTTCAGCAGCCCTGCCCTCTTCAGTAGTTGTTTTCAGTAGTTTTGTTCTTCTCATCCCCTTTACCCAGGCTAAAGATTGTATGTTTCTTTTGAAACCCTCCCTTAAGGAGACGCTGCTGTTAATATTTGCAAGGTATTCATTTTTTCATATATATTTTATGTACTTTCATTCATTAGTCTTTTTTAGTATGGTTTAAAAGTCTTTATATGCTTTTGTTTTTCGTTTTTGTTTTTAGTTGTTTCGAATTCCCTCTGTAGGGCTCAACACTTTCATTACTCTCGATGTTCAACATTCAACATTTTCAAGGCACACATTTCACCGGTATTATTTCCCTCGCTTGAGTTTTGCTTACTTTCTGCCATGCTCTTATCTGTTTCTTCTCCTTCCCCTTCCCCTCTTTCCTACCTTCCCTTCCTCCCCCCTCCCTTTTTTCCCTTTCTCCATTCCCTTAGATCATCACATATATGGTAATTTAACATGCTTAAATCTGATGATTTACCACATTGATATATTTCTTTACTGGGTTTTGTTTTGTTTATTCTTTATTATTCTTTATTCATTATGTCAGTCACCCAATTCTCCATGTTACCCACCTTTTTGTAACCACATTTATATGTATGTTTTATGTTGTCAACCATCTACTTGTACTGTCGGTGTCTTTGTTATTATTATGGTTCCTCATTAGAGCAATGTTTTGAATTATTTCTTTCTAGTTTTACCATTGGGCTTTGTCCCTCTCAATGCAGCCCTTGTGGCGAAACACGGTCCGTGTCGGGGGACCTAAAGATTTCGCCGCAAGAAAATTATTTAATAAATGAAGGATATGTTGATTTCATCAATCTCTCAAGCTTGATTTATTGAATCCTTTAAAACTTGGATCCATGAACCTTTATAGCGCTATACTCTCTTCTATGGTGTTTACCTTACTGTATACCGCTCATCATCTCCACTTCTTATTAGCCTGCGTATATTCATTCCCCACTAAACTTTATGAATTAAAGACAACATGAAGAAAAATCTTCATTGGACAGCAGACATTTTCGAGATTTGTTCTGCAATAAGCAAGGGGGCAATTTTCAAATTGCCAGCACAGCTGCAAAGTGCATGAGTGCTTGTAGCACACATATTTTGCGTTACTTTTCAAAGAAAAACAACTCAGGGAAAATTAGCATAAAATATGCACTCATGTGTGCACTTTGTACCTGCTCTTTTGTGTGGCCGGCTGAGGAGGGTGAAAAAAAAAGCAATGCAGCTTTTGAAAATGCCAAGTGCACATGCTGGGGATGGGGTGCTCCAACTTTCAGCCTATTTTTCCCAGGGCTAAAAGTCTACCCACTGGGGAAGCCTGTGCATGCTCTTAGCAGGACCCAGGAGGGCAATTTTCAGACAGGACAACCTAGGTCAAGGATGGGAAACTCTGGTCCTCGAGGATATCCCTAATGAATATGCATGATCCACATTTGCGTACACAATTTGGGATCGCAAACTCCTGGCAGCAAATTGGCACTGAAAGAACAGCGACACCTTCTGGAAGGAGCCAAGCATCGGATCACAATCTACACTGATCACAAATATTTGGAGCACCTTCAGCAAGCTACCAATTTTATCTCCGAGAGAGCCAAGGTTGCATTCATCATTTCACTGCTCACAGGCTCCACTCTGGCATGGGCATCCCCTCTGTGGGAAAGAAGGTGTAAGATTTGTGGTACTTGAACTGTGGTAAGATTGGTTAAGCCTTACAGGGAAAGCCCCATAGGTCCTCACTGACAGCTGGCGGATATACACTGGGAAGAGACAGATCAGGAGCTTCACCTATACCAACCCCTTTCCCCTCAGGTTGAGCCCTTGGGTTATTGGGGCTGGCAGGTCTTAGGCAAAAGTCTCTAAGGAGGAGGCATGGGTGTAGATCCAATATAGGGTCAGAAGCAGGTGGCAAACTAGAAGGGTCAGAGTCCAGGCAAGGGTCAGTAGCTCAAAGTGGATCTCACACTGGCTGAGGAAATCCTGTCAGGCTTTAGAGTTCCCATCATAAATGTGGCATCAAAGGTAGGCATAGATAGCCAGTGGGTTGGGATGCAGGTCCTCAGGCAGCTGGAGAAGTAAGAGACTGGAGAGGTAAGGCTGGCATTACCTGGATCTAAAGGTGATCCAGCTGAGTCGAGAGGTCCTGTATAATCTAAGCCTGGTTGGGCTGCTGTTGCTGGGCTGCCTGGGAGAGATCCCACAGGAAATCTGGCACAGGGACATCAGCTGGATCCATGGCCTCCCCTTAGATCAATGAGGGGGAAGTGTCACAAATTAGCTAACCTTTCTTGTGGTGGGTTGCAGGCCAAGGTGAAACAGATGGAGTTGGAAACTGGCTTATATTGTGGCAGACATCTGGTCGAAGTCCAGGCTGAGTTTGTGGTGGGCAGCAGGCAAAATCTGGTTAGCGTCTGGTCCAAGTTTGTAGCAGGTGGCAGGCAAGGTGTGGTCAAGGTCTGTTCCAAGGTCATGACAGGTGGCAGGCAAAGTGTGTTCAAGGTCCATTCTGAGGTCATGGACTGTGGCAGGCAAGATGTGGTCAGGGTACCGTACAAGGTAGCAATCAGGAGGAAGACCGAGAGGCAAAGGACCAGGAAGACACAAGGACACAAGCAGTGTCAAGGGCTGAATAAGGCAGGAGGACAAGAGCACGGCAGGAAGGAGGTTTGAGCAGGGCAGGACAAGAAGCAACACACTCTGTGGGCAGGCGCTTGAGAGGGAACCTGTGCAGAGGCACCGTGGAGAAGTGAGCCATGGGTTTAAATACCCTGGTTCACTGACATCATCACAGGACGTCACCATCCAATTTCCCGCCATGGGGCCTATACATTCAGAGAGAGCACATGCATGCCTTCTGAGCAGCAGCAAAGGAGCATCGGCAGGATCCAGGAGTTGCTAGTAAGTACCCTGGCTGTGGGATGGGGTCCGAGGTCGACAAGGTGTTACAAGGGACACTCTGGGAGGACTGGCAATGCAGACATGGATGTCGACAAGAGCTCCGCTACCACTTCTGTCAACTGTACTGACCATTTAATGTCTCATGGGATGATACAGTACACTGTTAACCCGCGTTTGGACGCGTGTTTTCGACGCGCTAGCTTTACCCCTTATTCAGTAAGGGGTAATAGCGCGTCGAAAATGCGCAGCCAACCCCCCCGAAACTAATAGCACCCGCAACATGCAAATGCATGTTGATGGCCCTATTAGTTATTCCCGCGCGATTCAGTAAGTAAAATGTGCAGCCAAGCCGCACATTTTACTTTCAGAAATTAGCGCCTACCCAAAGAGAGGCGCTAATTTCTGCCGGCACCGGAAAAGTGCACAGAAAAGCAGTAAAAACTGCTTTTCTATACACCCTCCAACTTAATATCATGGCGATATTACGTCGGAGGTCCCAAAAGTAAAAAATAATTAAAAAAACATTTTTTTAAATCAGCCCGGGGCTTGTGGGTTGAAAACCAGATGCTCAATTTTGCCGGCGTCCGGTTTCTGAACCCGTGGCTGTCAGCGGGTTTGAGAACCGATGCTGGAAAAATTGAGCGTCCGCTGTCAAACTCGCTGACAGCCGCCGCTCCTGTCAAAAAAGAGGCGCTAGGGACGCGCTAGTGTCCCTAGCGCCTCTTTTTACTGTGGGCCCTCATTTGAATACTAAATCACGCGCACAGGAGAGTGGCCTGTGTGCGCGCGCAGGGAGAGCGGGCGCTCGCCCGCTCTCACGTGACTTTTACTGTATTGGCCCGACAGAGAGCAACTGATGGAAGAACTATTTGGGAGCAGAATATATTGATGTCCATGTGACTGTAAATGTGAATGAATATTAACTATGATGGAAAGTATGCTATAGAGATGTGAATCAGAACCAGAATTGGTTCGGATTCCGGTTCTGATTCACATGTGGTTTTTTTTTCATCGGGCCCGATCGTGGTTTTGTTTATCGGCTGCGCCCGAGCTGATAAACAAAAAACCCACCCGACCCTTTAAAACGAATCCCTTAGCTTCCCCTACCCTCCCGACCCCCCCAAAAACATTTTACAGGTACCTGGTGGTCCAGTCACTGGATGGCCCGCGCCATCTTGTGCTCCTACCATGTGACAGGGGCTGACCAATGGCACCGGTAGCCCCCGTGACATAGTAAGGGCAAAGGCTATCTGTGCCATTTTGATTACTGGCAGCCGATGGCCCGAGTGCAGGAGATTGCTCCCGGACCCCCGCTGGACCAACAGGGGCTTTTGGCAAGTCTTGGTGGACCCTCCTGACCACCACAAGACTTGCCAAAAGTCCAGCAGGGGTCCGAAGCAACCTCCTGCACTCGGACCGTCGGTTGCCAGTATTTAAAATGGCACCGATAGCCTTTGCCCTTACTATGTCACAGGGGCTACCAGTGCCATTGGTCAGTCCCTGTCACATGGTAGGAGCACAAGATGGCGCGGGCCATCCAGTCCGGCCAATGGCACGGATACCCTGTCACATAGTAAGGGCAAAGGACCATCGGCGCCATTTTGATTAGTGGCAGCCGATGGCCTGGGAGCGGGAGATCACTCCAGGGACCCCCACTGGACCACCAGGTACCTGTAAAAGGTTTTTGAGGGGGGAGACGGTGACGTCACGAACCTGAATGGCGGCCTGAGCCTGTAGCTCCGGAGTGCCTCACGCTAACATTGTAGGGAATCGGGCACCATCCGCTCTTACAAGCGCCTAGTCAATAATATCGACACCCCGAAATTTCCTTGATATGGCTTCTAAACGTAAAGGACCGGATTTGAGGCAGTTTTCCTACGCTAAGGGAAAAGATGAAGAGGGGCCGGTGGAAGGCCACGCTACCCCAGACGCCAGCGCCGAGGGGATGGAGGAGGGTGACCGCTCCGAATCGGAGATGGGGCAGAGAGACACCGCAATGCCTACCCGAGATGAATTCCGCCGCTGGTTCCAAGATCTTCGGCAAGACATGAAAACCAACAAACGGGAGATGTTGGAGAGAATGGCGGAACTAAAGGAGGACATGGCAGACATAGGACGCCGGGTAGATGAGTGCGATATCCGTCTGGAGGGCCAGGAGATGCGTTTGACGAAGCTGCAGGAACAGGAGGATGTTCTCAGTAAAAACTATGCAGAGGTAATCGCAAAACTGGAGGACCTGGAGAATAGGAATCGCAGATGTAATCTGCGATTTCGAGGAGTCCCAGAGACGGAAGCATATGCGGACTGCGAGGCGGTGGTGCGATCTCTATGCCGTTTCTTCCTTGCGCCAGAGACGTCGGGGGAAACGATAGACCCCCAGCCGGACATAGCGATTGAAAGGGCGCATCGCACCCTGGGCCCCCGAGGCAATAACCAGCCCAGGGACATAATAGCGTGCTTTTTACGCTTCCCCATCAAGGAGAAAGTTCTCTCGGTGGCGCGCAAGCAGCAATCATGGCACTGGGAGTCACACCAAATAGCGGTGTTTGCAGATATTTCCTCAATCACTTTAAAAAAGAGGCAAGAATACCAGCCTGTAACAACAGTGATGAGACGGGAGAAGCTCAGATATCGCTGGCTATTTCCGACGGGTCTTGCAGTAACTATTCAAGGCGTTACATCTAAGGCCCTAAGTGTCTCAGAAGCGGCGGCCATTTTGACATCCTCAGGTTTTCCAGTTCAAGTTCCAGCGCAGCAGACACAGCGAGAGCGGTCGGAGGTACGAAGATGGCAGCGGGTGGATAATGGAGGCAAGCGGCTGCGGCGGAATGCAAGTGGCCAGCATTTGGGCGCCGGGGAGAAGAGCGGTGGCACCTGAAGGGACTTCCCCGATTGACTTGGCTAGATGAGTATTTCTGCAAGAATTTACAGGGGGATGTGGCTAGAGGGCGAAGGCACACACCGTTGGGGATATTCACAGTTGCTTGCTTGCTTGTTCGATATTGGCCGGATGCACGTTGCACCGGGGGGACATGTTCACCATATTTGACTTGGGTTGGATTAAAAACTGCTCAGTTCATTTATTTTACGCGATGAATGGCACTGGAGTTGCAGCGGTCCGCCGCAGGGACTTCACTTGTCTCATCTGCTTCGGCAGAGGCGCCATATGGCTATGGCGCATCTATTCAAGGGGGGCGGGGGGGAGGGGGAGGGATTGGGGGACGGGGAGTATGTGGATCAATGGGTTGGCTGTGATTTTTGGCTTTTACATGTTTACCCCGGAGTGAGGGGAGTAACAGTGATTGGGATCGGGGAGTGGATGGGTATGTGGGAAAGGGTGGGATCAATGAGGTGTTTAAATGTTCTGACTGGGCCACTAGTGCTTACACCCTACTTAGCATGATGGCGCTGCATCTGTATTCTCTTAATGTCAAGGGACTGCACACGCCGCGGAAGAGGCATTTACTACGTCGTGATATACAGTCCATAGGCGCCAAGATTATTTGCCTACAAGAGACTCACCTCACCAAAAGACATGAACATTTACTTAACTGGCCTGAGTTTACTCATAAGGTTTTTTCTGCAGCCAGGCCGAAGGCTAAATATACGGGAGTTTGTATACTTTTCTGCCGAGGGGAGGATTATGTTATTCGCAAGCAAATAGGGGATGTGAATGGGAGATATGTACTTGTCTGCTTTGATTATCAAGGGATCACCTATACCTTGTTGAATGTTTATGCACCAAACGGTCATCAGAAAGATTTCTATACACAACTTGATACGTTGCTAGACAAAGAAGGAGAGGGACAACTAATAGTTATGGGAGATTTTAATATGACTCTAGACCCCCATAAAGATAACTCCAAGGGGGCACAGGAAGGGTCACGCCCTCACAGGCGGAGACTAAAGTCTCTTATAGATAAGTGGAACCTGATAGATCCCTGGCGACAGCAAAATCCAACGGGAAGAGATTATACGTTTTTCTCGGCTGCTCTTCATACTTATTCCCGTATTGATTTCTTTTTGCTTGATAAACATCTGGTGAATAGCATTGGTGATGTAGAGATCAGAAATATTACGTGGTCTGATCATGCTCCCATTACTTTAAACCTTCAGGGAAAGCGTGACGCCACAGGCATTAAGTCCTGGAAGTTAAATGACACTTTATTGAGGGATGACAGTTTTCGCTTACAGCTGATTGCTGATATTCAGGAGTATATCACTCATAACACAGGGGCGCCCACACTGATTTGGGACTGTCTTAAAGCGGTCCTGAGAGGTAAATGTATCTCACAGGGAACTCATCTGAAACGTTCTAAGTTAGCACAGAAACAGCAGATTCTCCAGAAAATTGATAGCCTAGCAGGGGAACACAAACGTACGCTATCGAGAGCTATTTATGCCTCCCTACAACAGGCCCGGGAAGAACTGCAAACGTTAGCCTCTGCAGAACTGACAGATAAATTAAAAATGTTGAATTTAGAAAGGTATGCTTGGGGTAACAGGGCTGGGAAACTATTGGCCAGGTTTTTAAAACGCAGGCAAACGCAGAATCAAATTTTAGGGATTCAGACTGCCGGAGGCGACTTGTTGACCTCCCCACCAGATATTCGCCAGAGGTTTCAGGAATTTTATGGCAACTTATATTCTGCTGAAACCCATATTACGGATGACCAGATTCAGGGATATCTTGGAAATGTTCCCCTTCCTGCTTTAACGCCAGACGAACAGAATAGGCTAGACCAGGAGATCTCACTTCTGGAAATCCAGTGGGCTATTAAGGATCTCAAGGCTAATAAGGCTCCGGGCCTTGATGGCTATACGCCTCTTTTCTACAAAACGTTTTCAGATTCTCTAACCCCTTTACTACAGGAACTATTCCAGTCCCTTCGGGAGGGAGATCCCCTGAGATCTGGATCTAATGAAGCCGGAATTACCATTCTGGGAAAACCAGGTAGAGATCCTACTCATTGTGGGTCCTACCGGCCCATCTCCCTTCTCAATATCGACCTTAAGCTTCTTGCGAAAATTATGGCGAATCGGATGAATAGTGTTATGGGGAAATTGGTACACATGGATCAAGCAGGGTTCATACCGGGGAGGATGGCGGCAGACAACATCCGCAAAATAGTTGATCTGATAGGGTGGGCCAGACGTGAGGGCGAGCCGATGGTCTTACTGTCGGTTGATGCGGAGAAAGCCTTCGACATGGTGCACTGGCAGTTCCTATTTCAGACTTTGAAGGCTATGAACTTTGGGGATAAATTCTTAACTTGGTTGAGGCTCCTATATACTAACCCCACGGCGCGAGTGAAAGTCAATGGCATTTACTCCGATGCCTTTCATATCCAGAGAGGAACCAGACAGGGATGCCCCTTATCCCCGTTATTATTTGCCCTGTTTCTGGAGCCGTTGGCCATTACGGTACGGAATACCCCCTGGATAAGAGGGGTTGAGGTGGGGGAAGAATCTTATAAGATGTCCATGTTTGCGGACGACATTTTGTTCACCCTGACTACACCGTCAACATCGCTGCACGGGGCTTTAGAAGCCCTAAGTAACTTTGGTGCGGTTTCAGGATTTAAACTCAACATAGATAAGTCTGAGATCCTCAATGTGACATTACCTAGCTCAGAGCTCTTGGACCTCAAACAGCGGTTTCAGTTTAGATGGGCGCCCTCAAAAATAAAATACTTGGGAGTATATATTAGTAAAGACCCAGCAGAGCTGTATCAGCTGAATTACCCGCCCCTTGTTCACAAAATTTTTTCGGATTTAGACCGCTGGTCTGAACTATATCTTTCCTGGACGGGGAGAATAACTTCGGTAAAAATGAATGTTCTTCCCCGACTTGGATATTTGTTCCAGGCGCTACCGATTCATATTCCTGATGTCATGATAAATGGATGGCAGAAACGTATATTTTCCTATATCTGGAAGCGGAGACCCCCGAGGGTGTCCAGAGCTGTCCTATACAGGCCTAGGACACGGGGAGGCTTGGGAGTTCCTCACTTGCGATGGTACTGGGTGGCGTCCCAGATCAGGGCTATCTTTGATTGGCACAGATTAAAAGAACAGAAACAATGGGCTGTGCTTGAACGTGTGATGGCTGGAGTACCCTCCCTTAATTCCTTGATATGGCAACCGAGGAGTACGCGCCCCATTATGGCCCACGCCATTACTTCGACTATTCATACGTTGAGGGTTTGGGAACGATGGAGGATACCACTAGCAGGAGATAGACGGTACTATTATAGCTCCAGCTTTCAAACGAACTCCAGATTCCCCCAGGGTATGGTATCTAAAACTTTTGGAGAATGGCATAAGAAGGGACTTAGGAACTTTGGCCGGTTGTGGAGACTGGAAGGGCTTATCCCGTTTGCCTCTCTACAGACGGATTACGACCTGCCATCAGGAGATATATTTTCATATTTACAAATCAGACACTTTTTTCAAGTGGAAAAGGTAGGGGGGGATCTAACACTTGGCAAAACTCAATTTGAGTCTTGGTGTGATCAAGCGGACACATTGAGAAAAGCTATTTTGCAGGTTTATAATTACCTTAATAAGGACCCCAAGGTTAAACCAGCCTATCAGCAGGCTTGGGAGAAAGACTTGCAAAAACCCCTATCGGAAGAAACCTGGGATCAGATATTCTCTTGCACGAAGACAGGTCTCCCTTATTCACAGTTGCTTGAGAACCGGTATAAAGTATTATTACGCTGGTATTACACACCATCTAGATTACATCGGTTCAAGTCAACTTATGATAACAGATGTTGGAAGGGATGTGGGGAAGAGGGTACATTCTACCACATGTGGTGGACCTGTCCCTATTTGGTAAACGTCTGGGATGATGTGGCTATCCTTCTCAGAGCAGTTCTGGGGATCGAGTTAGTCCTCAAGCCAGAGCAAGTGTTATTGAATCTTCCGTTTGATCTGTCTAAGATACAGGACAAACTGGTTCATTATATCTTGTCGGCTGCGAAATGCCAGATTGCCCTGGAATGGAGAATGCCGGGGCCTATAGCTTTTGGGAAAATTCACAACAGGCTGCAGACCCTCAGTTTATTGCATGATAGTGTTAGTACTTTTCGAGCATGTGAAGTAGCCTCAGCTCGGAAGGTGTGGCAACCATATAGGGATTGGCAAGCCCGACAGCGACCATCGGAATCCACGCTCCCATAATATTCTTACCGCAGTTTTCAGACTTTTAGTATTTCAGGCTTCCCACCTACACAGCCTATACCTCATACCTCATCTTTACACGCATATGGGGGGATGGGAGGGAGGGGGGGGAGGGGTACTTAAAGACAAGTGTGTTGGTGGACAAAGGACCGCTGGATGGGCGATAGCTTGTTTTGATGACATACCTATGTTGTATCTTGTTTGCTTGTATTTGACAAAGTTGTATTTTCAATGCACACTTCTAATAAAAATTTTCAATTATAAAAAAAAAAAAAAAAAAAAAAGGTTTTTGAGGGGGTCGGGAGGGTGGGGGAAGCTAAGGGATTAGTTTTAAAGGCTCGGGGTGGGTTTAGGGGTTATTTTTGTGTGCCGTTTTTCCCGCCCTCCCCCAAAACGATGAGACCCCCTACGATCAATATCATGGGGTTTTCCTATTGTTTTGGGGGAGCCCCCGATTTCTGACGATTTTGAAAATATCGTCTGATATTTTCAATTGTCCGAAGCCCGATTCACATCCCTAGTATGTTATGAGTTGTTTAAGGTACCGTATTTTCCGGCGTGTAAGACGAGTTTTTAACCTCTGAAAATCTTCTCAAAAGTCGGGGGTCGTCTTATACGCCGGGGGTCGTCTTATAGGGCGAATAATTACCGCATTTTTTGCTCCATAAGACGCACTTTTTCCCCCCAAAAGTGGGGGGAAAATGTCTGCATCTTATGGAGCAGCTGACGGCCCTTTGCCCTTACTATGTCACAGGAGTTACCACTGCCATTGGTCGACTCCAGTGACATAGTAAAGGCAAAGGGCTGTCGGCGCCATTTTGATTGCTGGCAGCCGACGGCCCAAGTCCAGAAGATCGCTCCCGGACCGCTCCTGGACCCCCGCTGGACCACCAGGGACTTTTGGCAGGTCTTGGAGGGGTCAGGAGGGTGGGGGGTTGTAGAAAACTAATTTGGCAGATCTTGTGGAGGGGTCAGGAGGGTAGGGGGTTGTATTTAATTAATTTGGCAGGTTTTGGAGGGGTCAGGAGGGTGGGGGGTTGTATTTAATTAATTTGGCAGGTTTTGGAGGGGTCAGGAGGGTGGGGGGGTTGTATTTAATTAATTTGGCAGGTTTTGGAGGGGTCAGGAGGGTGGGGGGTTGTATTTAATTTGGCAGGTCTTGGAGGGGTCAGGAGGGTGGGGGTTGTATTTAATTAATTTGGCAGGTCTTGGGGGGTCAGGAGGGTGGGGGGTTGTATTTAATTTGGCAGGTCTTGGAGGGGTCAGGAGGGTGGGGGTTGTATTTAATTAATTTGGCAGGTCTTGGGGGGGTCAGGAGGGTGGGGGAAGCTGAGGGATTAGTTTTAAAGGGTCGGGGTGGGTTTTTTGTTTATCGGCTCGGGCGCAGCCGATAAAATAAACTCGATCGGGCCGGACGAAAAAAAACCACGATGTGAATCGGAGCCGGAATCAGAACCGATTCCGGTTCCAAGTCACATCTCTGTTACCGGTACCTCCTTCTCTGCCTCTCAGATCTCGCACATGCACGTCTGCGCCGCTTCACTGCAGTCCTCAGGAGCGAGATCTGAGAGGCAGAGAAGGAGGTACTGGTAATAGGATACAAGGGTGGGCCAGAGGGATGCGTTACCGCTCTGATAGTCTTGGAGACAGGGAGGGCTGGGCAGGCAGGGAGAGCTGACCAATCCAAGCAGGATTTGTATACAACAACCAGCCAATCACCGGTAAGGTACATCGCTTGCCGTGATTGGCTGGTTGTTGTATACTGGGTACCACAATACAGTATGGTTATGTAGTGACACAGAAGGGTAGTCTTATACGGCGAGTATATCCCAAACTCTATATTTTAACTGGAAAAGTTGGGGGTCGTCTTATATGCCCAGTCGTCTCATACGCCGGAAAATACGGTATATCTATGACTCTTCCCTCTGATGATAATACTGTACAATAAAAGCAAATATATAAATTTCATAGTTATATTCATTGTGAGTTTTGTACCAATAATTTTCATTAACAAAAATATAAACATTGTCAGTACAGTAATGAAGCAAAAGCCAATTAGATGGAGAGGGCAATTTTAAAATCTATTTATCTGGGTAAAATGACTTGTCTGAAGATTGCCCTGCAGTGCTCAGCGTGGCTAAAAGCACATGCCAGCTTCCGTAGCACACATACCTTTAGCAGTCGGAGAAAGAGGTGGGTGTGTTTAGGGCAGGAAGCAGAGCACAAATGTTTGATTTTCAAATGCATGTATGCCATTTGGATCTTCTCTGACATCTGCGCCAACAGCAGGCATAAAGTATTTTGGGCGCGTTTACCATTCAATCTCTGCCACGTTAACTTTCAAAAGGAAATTACCTGGATAGTTTCACCTTAAAAACTGCCTACAATATACATGGGTTTAAAGTTTCTGCACACATTGCAAACAAAATGAGGCTGTTATGTTTCTATTTTTTATGTCAGATAATATGCAATTCAAAAGCAGTAACGTACTTCTGTGGTCCTTTGATCTCTCCCTCAGAGTCCCTTCTTTCTCGTAAGGAGGAATGGAAAGCTGCCCTGGATAAACTGTAACAATGTGTCCTCCTGTCCCAATCTGATTTCCCCTTGGGATCCACTGTTTTTTTAATCTTGAAATCTCCAGCTTTCTCCTCCCTTTTTCTCATGTACTTTGTAGTCATCTCCTTAGCTGTTTGAAGTGTGTGAGAGCCAGTGTGGTGGCTCACATCTTCCTCTTTCCTCTCATTTATAGTTTACCTTCTTCACTGATTGCTGGATTTGGCAACAGAGTCCCTGAGACCGAGGGACATGTGGATGGCTTGAAAATCTCAAATCTTCGTTCCTCTTTCTATGGGGTAAAGTAGAGGGAAAAAAACCTTTCCCCCCCCCCCAAAAAAAAAAAAAAAAACAAACCCTCACAAATCATGGGGGCAAGATGGCCGCCTGATAGGACACGGAGGAAGTAGGCTCTCGGCGTCCTTTACCTACTAACACTTCTTGGAAGACATAATGCCTCATACAAAGAGGAAAGGGAAAGTCCGGGGAGCATTATCTAGCTTAACCGAGACAGACCCTTCACAGCGACGCATTTAGGGCTTCTTCACCGAAGCAGCACTAACGCTGGAGGGGCTGGTCGCTAGTGGGGACAACTGAGGAGCGAGCACCATCCCCTCTGACCCTGGATGTTACTCTGAGCCCCAGTGAGCCGATTAGACTGGCGCACCCTGTGCAGGTCGGTGAGTCTCTCACGGCAGCAGAAGTCCTGAGCCGATTACAACGGAGGCTCCAGGAGGAGGACAGAGTGGTTGCCAGAGACGGGGTAGGAGGAAGTGGATCCTCGGGAGGAGGAGACAGCCACCCAGCGCAGAGGCAGCGTTCCCTCGGTGAGGGAAACCAGATGAGGGCTGAAAGAACACCGTCAGCTAAACACCAACCGGAGACCTCTGGGGAGGTGAAAGAAGATCTTTCAGACCAGGTGACTGTTAGCATTAATTTGGGTCAGCCTGAAAACATTACTTTAGGAAATTTGTGGTCTGCTTTAAAGCAACTTTGAAATCACTATCAAGTATAACCATGGAGGCAAAAAGTCAGACAATGGTAAATAACAGTTTAATTAGTACATTCAACATAAAAATTTAAAATCATGAAGATAGAATATCCAAAGTTGAAACTCTGCAGCAAAATACTATTAAATTGGAATTGGCTTTGGAAAAAGGAATGGAAAAAATGGAAAACACCCTGAGAATTTTAAACTTAAGGGTGATTAACTTTCCGGTTATCAGGAGGATTTCTCCTGCTGAACTATTCAAAACTTATATGAGAGAGATTTTGAAAATACCAGAATCTATTCTACCTGTTTGCATTAAGGTATATTATTTGCCTCAGTGGGAAACCGATGGAGAAGAAGTGAGAAGGAATACTCTGGGCATTTCAGAACTCTTGGAGTTATCCATTGATTCACAAATTAAAGAAAGGAAGTCTATGCTAGTAACTTTCGCATTTATTTCAGACCAAAATCATATATTGAAATTGTTTTTGAGAAACAGGCTTGCCCTTTTCTACGAAGCACAAATTTGGATTTACCCTGACTTCGAAAGTCAACACAACTTTGTAGGAAGGAATTTCTTAGTATGAAAGAGAGGGTCCAAAGTTTAGGGGCTTGTTATGTTCTGAGGTACCCCAGTGAATGTTGTGCTAAATACTTAAATAACAACTATGTTTTCTTTGAACCAGAGCAGCTCAGGCATTTTCTGATTGGTCCCTCACAAAGCACCCCTAGAGAAGAATCGACATAAATGAAGTAATGCTGTTTTCCTATCAGATTTTCCTTTAAAACATAGAACGGTATATCGCTCTGTTTTCCTATGCTTCCATTTTGCTTATATTTAGGTATATATAACCTATACTATAATAGATTACTTAATTGGATTGACTTATTGATTAGGCTTGACATATGGCTATATGTACTGTGTTCTTTTGAAAATATTCCATGTAATTGTGTGAAATCTGAAAATTAAAAAAAATTAAAAAAATCACAAACCATGCATACAATCACAAAAATACTCAGAGAAATTATTTACAAACCACTGAAATGAGTTAGAAAAAAAATTCTCGTGACTTTTGAAGACTCTTCAGCCAGGTCTTTGGCCCTTTGCTTTACAAACTTAAAGGAAATGAAAGGAACAGCTCCTGCTCTCTCAAATGCAAACAATAAAATCTGCATGGAGACAAGGGGGCCACTTACATATGTGGAAGCAGGAATGAATCACTGCAGCAGCTTCCAGTGGGGTCCTGTGGCAGAGAAGGTACATTCCTCTACACACCAGTGGTTCCCCAACGCAGCCTGGGGAACCCCCAGACAGAGAGGTTTTCAGGATATCTGCAATGAATATAGTTAAAGCCCACACAAGTCTCCACAAGCTCAGCCATTTTCTGTTTTAAATCACTGGTGATGTTAAGACATTTGAACAATCGAACTTATTATGTACCATTGACTGTGGACCCCACCAGTGATTTAAAACAGAAAATGGCTGAGCTTGTGGAGACTTGTGTGGGCTTGACTATAAAAGAAAAAAAAGTTTTTAACTACTGCACATCCACCGATCCCTGTCATTTATTCAGTTCCTAAGGTACATAAGAATGTGCTACAACCCCCTATTAGACCCATAGCTTCCTTGAATGGGTCGGTATTGGAAAGACTAGCAGCATTTTGGGATCGGCATTATTAATGGTCTGATCTGAATTCTTCTGATGGTGTTATTAATCACAATCAGTCATATGCTACCAATTTCTTATCAAGGGGCTCTCACCAACTGGTTATACACTCTTTGGGCCGGATTTTAAAAGCCATACGCGCGCCGGGCGTATTTTAAAAAAGGCCCGGCGACACGCGTAAAGCCCCAGGACGCGTGTAAGTTCCGGGACTTTCCTAAAGGGGTGATCGTGGGCGGGGCGGTCCGGGGGCGAGGCCAGAGGTCTCTGACATAGCAGCCATTGCCGCTGTGTTAAAGGATCACGTGCCAGCAGGCTGCAGGCGCATGCAACTTGCGCCTGCCCGGAGGTAGGCGCAAAAGGTAAGATAACAATTTTGGGGGGGTTAGAGTAGGGCTGGGGGAAAAGGTTAGGGAAAGGGGTGGGAAGGTTAGGGGGAAGGGAACGGGGGAAGGCAGCACGGCTCAGCGTGCACAAGATACACAATTGTGCACCCCCTTGCGTGCGCCGACCCCTGATTTTATAACTTGCGTGCGCAAGTTATAAAACTGGGCATACATGTGCGTGCGCACGCTCCTTTTAAAATCTACCCCTTTGCTTTCATAAAAGCTCAACAAAGGGGCACTCTGGAGCCCCTGAAGGCCCCCTCTAGTAGGGATGTGCAGACCAAAAGTTTAAGTTCATAAGTCCATAAGTCGAAAGGGGGTCCCATTTGCGGTCAATATGGACATATGGAGAATTCCATAAGTTGAGTCTATGTCCATATGTGCAAATAAAAATTTAAACCCCTCACCCGCCTTAATCCCCCCCCCCCCCAAGACTTACCACAACTCCCTGGTGGTCCAGCGGGGTCAGGACGCCATTCCTGAACTCCTTTGCAAGGAGCACGTGACGTCGGCGTCACGTCGGAGTGACGCGGCGTCACGTGATTCCCCTCGGGTTCACTCCCGGACCCCTCGTTGGGCTCAAAAGGCACTTTTGGCCAGCTTGGGGGGGTCAGGAGGCCCCCCCAAGCTGGCCAAAAGTGCCTTTTGAGCCCAACATTCTCCCAGATCTATTTTTTTTTTTGGGGGGGGGAGGGGATTGGGGGAAGACTATGCATGGATATCTTAAAAGATAGGTCCTCTGCAGTTGTAGTTTCCAGTTCTTGGCAGCTTGTTCAAATTTAAGAATTTTAGAGATGTACAGAGAGGGTTTCATCCCTGTAGTAGGGATTATGCTTTGACATGGCTCACATAGTCATACTGATTATTTTTTATGCTCATCAAAAGTTATGGCCTACTTAAGCAATTGAGATATATTATCTTGTTGTATCTCAGCTCACCATTCTATTTCTAGAGAGTTCATTGGTGATGGTTCTCCCAAGTGATGGCTACTTAATTTACCTCTGCACTTTTACCTCTGCACTTTTGGCCAGCTTGGGGGGGTCAGGAGGCCCCCCCAAGCTGGCCAAAAGTGCCTTTTGGGCCCAACGAGGGGTCCGGGAGCGAACCCGAGGGGAATCACGTGATGTCGGCGCCACGTCAGAGTGACGCGGCGTCACGTGATTCCCCTCGGGTTCGGCCCCCCCAAGCTTTTGGCCAGCTTGGGGGGGCCTCCTGACCCCCCCAAGCTGGCCAAAAGTTCCTTTTGAGCCCAACGAGGGGTCCGGGAGCAAACCCGAGGGGAATCACGTGACGCCGCGTCACTCCGACGTGACGCGGACATCACGTGATTCCCCACGCGTCCGCTCCCGGACCCTCACGGAACTTTTGGCCAGCTTTGGTAAGTCTTGGGGGGGGATTAAGGAGGGTGAGGGGTTTAAATTTTTATTTAGATCAACAATCGCGATTTCCAACGTATTCAACATAGCTATGTTGAATAAGTTGGAAATCCGATCGTTTAAGCCTCATCTTTTTTTTAAGTTAAAAAAAAAAAAAAAGTTGCGTTTTCCATTTAAGTTCAAAACGAATGCACACCCCTACCCTCTAGCATATCACTTTTATTAACATCACTGGGGACAATGCAATAAGGTGCGCTCAGCAAAGCGCATAATTTTACCCTCAGTTGTCCACACATTTTTTGTGCACAAACATTACTCCTGATGCAACAAAATTTTTCACAAAAAAAATATACATGCAAAACTGTGCATCCTGCTTAAATCTCATGCAAATGAAGGCATTAATTATTATCCCTCAATGCAGACAGGTGCACTGGCTTAACTCAGGTTTTCTTAGGGCTGGAAATTTTATCTCCAGGTCAGAGGTGGAGTAAAATTTTCACCACTAGTGTTAGCCTATGGGCAGAAGCTGAAATTCCAACACTGAGACCTGGAATCAGGATTTATGAGTAGAAAACATGCTTTCTGCTTTGAAAGCAGTATTGTGCACATAAATCACATTTTATGCACACAAATCATGTTTTGTATGATAAAAGTCTTTTATGTGCATGAAAGATGTTTTGTGGGCACAAATCACTTATCAAGGACTCCCCTGCTTCCCCGAGTTTAAAATGTGCATTTAGCCTGTATTGAGTGTACATTTTAACTTGGGTTTCTGCACACAATTTCCAGACAATGAACTTTTTTAACTCCCAATGCATTACCATAGCATTATTTTATGGCATCAGGAGTCAAACAAAATTTTAATTTGTGCATTAAGAAAATGCACTGAATTTCATTGCACAGTTTTAATTCATGTTATTGCATCTGTCCCACAGTTATTTAAAATGTCACTCCATTGAGTGCTACTTTAATGTTAAGTTATGAGATTACATACAGTAAATGATAAACATTGATGCGGTATTCAATCAGGTTTATTGTTCACTATATGACAGTATACTCTTTGAAAAGAAAGAGATAAAAACAAATGTGCTCTCCTAAAATGAAAAAAATAAAGTAATAATATCAAGATGACCACTATTACATCCATGGGCAGGCATAGACTGAGAGCTGCATATAGCTTCTGGCTGGGGACTGGATACTGGAATAGTCTGAGGGCTGGATACAGGTCTTGACTGAGAGCTAGATACAGAAACTGGCTGAGAGCTGGACACAGGTACTGCCTGAGGGTGGGACACAAAGCACAGGCTGAAGGGGCTTGGACCTGAGGCAAGGACAAGAACAAGGCCTGGGTAATAGACAAGGGCCTGAACTGGACTGGGCATGGCAAGGACTGGAGAAAGGCAGGACTGAACAAGGACAGGACTGGACTAGACCAGGACAGGACTGGATTAGACAGGTAACAGGGATCAAGAAAGCCCAACAGGGCACAAGACTGGGCAAGATAATCCTAGTAGGCCTAGAGGCTGTAAGGTAAGACAGAAAAGCCCAAGAGAGCACAGAGCAACGTCTGGAGACCTGAGAGGCCACAGAGCAAGGCCAGAAGGCTTGGCAGGGCCCAAAGCAAGGCAAGAGGCCAAGAGAGGCCACAGAGCAAGGTGAGAGGCCAAGAGACACCACAAGGCAAGGCAGGAGGCCCAGAGGCCACAAAGCTAGGCAAGGCAGAAAGCCTGGAGGCCACACTGCTAGGGAAGGCAGGTGGCTCAGAGGCCACAAGGCTAGGCAAAGTAGAAGAGCGAGGTAAGAGTGGCCAGGTCAGAGAGTCAAGGAGTCTCAATAAAGAGGCACTGCGGTATTTATCAGGCTGGATTAAGTAAGATGACCCTGAGGCATGGTGTGACCAGTGAGGAGGTAACTGGCAGAGGTGTGAGCAAGGCTTGCTGAGGACCCCTGGTGGAAGAAAGGTTGCGCAGCAGTTGGAACCTTGGCATGGGGAGACTTCATCGCAGGCACAACTGAGACACTTTGCAAATAATACATTTTTGCTCATACTTTTATACTTGCAAAAGTTGATTTAAATTAATAGAGTTGCTATGATGCAAAATTATGCAAAGCAGATCATTAACTATGAGCATATAGTAAAACTATGCACGAAATTTGATTTGCAAAGCTGATTTCAATCAAAAACGTTAACTATATCTCAATGAGATACGGGTAAAAGTTTCGTGAAATTTCCTGTGGGAAATTTATGCACACTATTTTTCTACCTGACTTGTTTATGTATAAGACCCAGTACAAAACATAGCACACACTGTTTTGAAAAAAATGCACAAGAGTTTTCTTAGGTTAGTAGATCGCCTTCAATGTTTGCAATTATTATTGGAAGTTGTAATTTTTTTGGTCTATCTCTAATGACATTAGTTTATAAGTTTTACATGCAAAAAAAAGGTCAGATAATAATATTATTTATGAAATGTACAATAATTTCATAGAGGGATCCCCCTAAAAGCTTAGCAGCACACTAACATGCTTTCAAATCAATGAGGACTTGATTTATTAATTAAATATATCCTGTAGCCAAGAAGGGGTGGAAACATACATGTTAAGCTCAACAACCCTCCAGGGAACCACCTTCAAGGAGCAAAGTCCTGAACAAAAGATTGGACTCCATCCAACTACCTGAGCTATCTGTGTTCTTCCTCCTGAGGCATCCGTGACACTCTCCCACCCTCCACTTTCCCAATAGTCTTTGATTTACTGCATTAACAGGCCAATACAGTACAGTGCGCACTGTTAGCCCACGTGTTTTCGACGTGCTAGCTTTACCCCTTATTCAGTAAGGGGTCGAAAACGCGCGTCCAACCCCCCCAAAACTAATAGCGCCCGCAACATGCAAATGCATATTGATGATGGCCCTATTAGTTATTCCCGCGCGATTCAGTAAGTAAAATGTGCAGCCAAGCCGCATATTTTACTTTCAGAAATTAGCTCCTATCCAAAGGTAGGCGTTAATTTCTCTCGGCACCGGGAAAGTGTACAGAATTTCTCTCGGCACCGGGAAATTGTACAGAAAAGCAGTAAAAACTGCTTTTCTGTACACCCTCTGACTTAATATCATGGCGATATTAAGTCAGAGGTCCCAAAAGTAAAAAATAATTTAAAAAAAATAAAAAATAAAAAATTTAAAATCGGCCCACAGCTCACGGGTTGAAAACCAGACGCTCAATTTTGCCGGCGTCTGGTTTCTGAACCTGTGGCTGTCAGTGGGTTTGGGAACTGATGCCGGAAAAATTGAGTGTCGGCTGTCAAACTCGCTGACAGCCACCGCTCTTTTTACCGCAGGCCCTCATTTAAATACTGAATCGCGCGCACAGGAGAGTGGCCTGTGCGCGCGCCGGGAGAGCGGGTGCTCGCTCACTCTCCCGTGACTTTTACTGAATCGGCCTGTTTGCCAGGGCTCCTTCCAGAAGCTTGTAATCACAGGCCCTGAATCCAGCCACCATGAACACAACTCCCCCCTCCCAGGGGGCTGTAAAAAGCTGACTAGGATGTATCTCCAGCTGACCAGGAAAGCACAAGATTCAACTCAGGGATCAAACCAAGGACCTTCCACACGGCAGGTCACACAGCCACAGAGCTGGTCCATGATACAGTTGTGAGCATGGCTGCTCTTTGAGATTCAGAAGAATTTTAGCTTGATTAAAGAATTTTCAAAAGCAATGATGTAACATTGTATGGTTGCTGTGTTAATCCACTTGGATACAAAGAAATAAAAGTCCACAAGTAAGTTTCAGGTGATACCTTTCTATTGGACTAACAATTCATTTGCAATTAGCTTTCAAGGGCTGTTGCCCCCCTTCCTCAGGTCAAAGCAATGTATATTAACTGACTGTTTATGCTTTTCAAATATTGAACAGTGCAAGGAAAACACAGCTTTGTTTTACGGTTATAGCTAAGTTTATTTATAACTCGCCTATGCAAAAGCTCTAGGCGGCTTACATCAGAAACATACATAACAGGTCACAGCAAAACAAATTGACAGGCAAAAAGAATAAAATAAAACTACCAAAAACATATAAAACATATGAGTAAAAACAAAGCTAAAAATATACTACATAAAACCATTGAACAATTTTCAGGCCTGATCAACTCAGGCCTTTTTCTCCATTCCATATCTATGAGTAAATAAAAAATCCCTTAGTAAATCAGGCCTCTTGAATAGCAGAGTGTAAACTAACCAATCTGAGAAAGGGCTAGATACATCATGATGCATTTATGCTTAAGATAAAAGACATAAATTATGTAGTTATATATAGTTAGACGTAATAATATATTGCATAAAACACAAGCACAATCATTCTGTTTCCTAAGCTACTATATAGCCCTAAATGCTAGCTAGCAGTTTTATAGCAGCTCAGTACACTTCTACACAATGTCCAGGAGTGGCAAGGTGGGAGGTTAGGTACACAGTGGTAAAATGAGGAGGTAGCACCCAGAGAGGTTTTCACAGACCATAACGTCGGCTGAACCTTTGGTGTTTTTCTGGTTTTAATAAACTGGAGATTTTTACTCATTCTGTTCCACTAAAGTAAAATCTGGACCAAAATATTTCTATGCTGCTTTAGGATTGTATCATTTGTTCATATTCCACATTTCTAAAATGGCCTTCAGAGTAGCATTTAAAAGTTTGTTACCCTATTGTAATCCCTATACAGCTTGATTTGACTTCTGGTCAAGAAAGCAAGAAATGAAGGTATATTGAGATTCAGAGAGAGATTTTCTATACTATCAGTAGGGGAATAAAACTTCCAAAGGGGTAAGCATTTTGGCCCTATAGTAGCAGTAGTGACAGAGGCAGATGGTACCCTATAGGTTTTCAGATTTATTAACTCATAAGCATGGAGGACAAGTGTTCACTTCATCACATATGCTGATAGTGTATTAAAAAGTTGGCTGCTGGTACTGGCCCAACAGTCATTGCAACAGGACAGCCTGTCTTTCTCATCAGTTTTACGTAAGGTATATTTCATGCCAACTTAATGACTACTGTGGCTGCATTATTTATTTAACCATAGTTCACAGCATTGAAATGAATGCTACAATAACTGACCTACTCATTTCATGTAAGACAGCAAAGGAAAGATGGGATATCCATCAGTGCAGCTGATATATTAACAGTATTCTTTTGGTATCAATAAATAAAGATTCACGAGAGTATATAGAACTATTCATTCGAAACCCCTTTGATAAAACAGAGTCCTCTCACATTCCATTCTGCTTATTTTGTAGTCAGAGATTACTGAGCTATTTTGGAGATGGTTAAAAGAGTGGGAGTTTCTGGCTGTAAGCATAGTTGAAGTAGGCTGCTTGGACAGAGGATTAATTTGTGTTCATGTCCAATAATAATTTCCTTTTGGCAGCAAGGCTGTGGGCCTGGTTCACAGTCTTTCCTCTCATTCTGTGGGAAAAGAACTTAGTTACTGAGGCCCTATATAACATAATAAAAAAAATCGTTATTCAATCTGAGGTGTATTTCAAAGAGTTTAGGATCCTAACTTTGAGAGTAAGGCTTATAAATTGGCCCTTTTGAAAATGTATTAGGGCTGAGTCATAAATTTAGGGTCCTAGTCTCCTTAGGCGTCTATATTTAGTCCTCTAAATAGTGAAGTGGCTTAAAGGGTGTAGTTAGGGCAGGGAAAAGGTTAGGGGCTTAGCACTGATTTTCAGCAGTGGACATCACCTAAGGCAGGGGCCTAAATCTAGACAAATGAATAGCAGGCTTAAATTCAGGTTCCTAAATTTTAAGCCTCTAAATGTACTGAATTTTAGGATGTAAATTAAGGTCCCTAAGTTTGACTGAAAATAGAAACCTCACAAAGGAACCTAATTTAGGTTTTGAAAATTTAGGAGCTCTTTTTTTTTTTTAAATTGGCCTTTAAAGCCTTTTCCATGGGTAATAATGGGGACTTTGAATATTGTATGTGAGTATAAGTATGCGTGTTGTTCAATAACATGCATACTGTCATCTGCGGATATTGGAGTTTTTTTTGGGTGTGGAGAGAGGAACAATGCATGTAAATGTAATTACTCAAAACCACACATGTTTTTCAGATTGAAAATGTAGGGAGACATGCATTTGTTCCTGTTGCTTGAGTCTGGGGAATGCAGAGGGCTCTAGATTGGGGACGGGCCCCAGACATTCTGAGGCATATAGTGGAGGGAGAAAGAAAGGTTCTAAATAATTATTGTTTGTAATAATAATGTTTAGCCACTGGATGGCAGTTCTTGATAAGTGAGCTTTGGGTAATCTGATGTAATGTGTTTGGGAGGAAAATGTGTGGCTTTTCTAGGGATGTGCACTGATTTTTTTTTTTTTGTGTGTGTGACGTTTTTGTTTCGGGTCATTATCTTTTACATTTCATTGTTAAATGGTTTGGGAGGTATTTATTTCAGGTTTCCCTAATTTCAAAGCTAGTTCCGTTGATGCTCACTAACATGAAATACTAATTTTCATAAAATTTCATCTTTTTTTTTTTTTGTTTCATGGTGATCACGAAACAGGACGAAATAGAAACTTTCATTGCCATTGTCTATTTCATTGAAAACAAATGCTCATCTTTTCCTTTAAGGTTTGGAGTTTTTTTACCTCTTGGATCTCAAGTTTGAAGTGGAAGATATGAAAGCGTGGGGATTTGGCAGGTTTTTGCCCTTTCCTCCCCAGCCCTCCCTTGTACAGGGTGGGAAGTTGGGACCTCCAGGGATGTGACCACACTGATGTACTCAGCCTATGGGCTAGGATAGCCTGGGGACTTTCCAAGTAGAATGGTATTCTGCATGGGATCTCCCTCTCAAGAGGAGAGACCCAAGGCTGAGAAGAGTTGGAGTTCACCTTTAGAGTTGTGTGAGACTGGAAGGTTGGGCTTCCAAATGGTATTTGAAATTTAACGTGGACAAGTGCAAAGTGATGCATATAGAGAAAAATAATCCTTGCTATAGTTGCACAGCATGAGGTTCTATCTTAGGAGTTTCCACCCAGGAAAGAGATCTAGGCGTCATAGTGGATAATACATTGAAATCATTGGCCCAGTGTGCTGTGGCGATCAAAAATACAAACACAATGTTAAGAATTATTAAGAAGGGAATGGAAAATAAAATGGAGGATGTTATAATGCCTCTGTATTGCTCCATGGTGAGACCGCACCTTGAATACTGTGTGCAATTCTGGTCACTGCATTTCAAAAAGGATATAGCTGCACTGGAGAAAGTGCAGAGAAGGGTGACCAAAATGATATGGGATATGGAATGGCTGCCCTATCAGGAAAGGCTAAAGAAGTTAGGGCTGTTCAGTTTAGAGAATAGGCGACTGAGGGGGATATGATAGAGGTCTACAAAATCATGAGAGAACTTGAAAAAGTTAATGGAAATCAGTTATTTACTCTTTCAGATAATAGAAGGACTAGGGGGCACTCCATGAAGTTAGCAAGTAGCTCATTTAAAACAAATCAAAGAAAATTCTTTTTCACTCAGTGCATAGTTAAGCTCTGGAATTCATTGCCAAAGGATGTGGTTACAGCAGTTAGTGTAACTGGGTTTAAAAAAGGTTTGGATAAGTTCCTAGAGGATAAATCCATAAACTGCTATGACGGTAATTAATAAGCAATTGTAGCTTGTGATCTATCTAATGTTTGGGTATTTGCCAGGTACTTGTGACTTGGAATGGCCACTGTTGGAAACAGGATACTGGGCTTGATGGACCCTTGGTCTGACCCAGTATGGCATATCTTATGTCATGTTCTTATGTTATCTTATGTTCTTATGTTATGTAAGAGTTACTGTGGTGCTGAGGATAAATTTGCTATGCCATTTTCATAACATTTCAACAGTAAAGAATTTATTTTGGACACTAACTCAGTGGCTCCAGCTTTTTTATTTGGCACATTCAGCATACAATCTCCCCCCCCATGGGGACAAGGAAGGGAGAGAACTGTGTATGATGGACACCCCTGTTACTCTGGGCCAAGATCCAACCAAGGATCATGACCCTGGGAGAAAAGGTAACACGTTAGAGCTAGCCAGGAGAGAACTCGGCATCAAAACAACAAATTCTTTTATGGCCTCACCCGTGCACGATAGGCACACCAGAGTGGGATTACATGTGCTAAACAACAATGGAGCCCTTGATAGCTCATCATCTTTCTTATGGCTGTTAGGATATTACACAAGGTAAGGGTGATATTCATCATCTGGGTGTGCAGCATAGCTCATCTGCACCCCTGATGCTTGGTTCTTGCTAAAGCTCTTGTCTGCCCCTGCCTTGGCCTAGCTCCGACCAGTTTGCCTTTGGGAAGAGGTAGGCATGTGTAGCGTTTACACTGGTCCAGGTGTCATTGATGAAATGCGCACTACTTCACTCTGCGTTGACCAGCTGCACCTGCATGTGACTGACACTGATTGTACTGGGTGGGGATGACTGCCTACTGAATGTAGTCCTGGAGGTCATTTTGTAACTGGGGGGCTAAGAGTTGCAGCAGATGCTTAAAGCCCAGGTTCTTCACTATCTGCAGGGGCTGATCATCCAGGGCAATCTTTTTCCCGATGCACCTCATCAATGCATGCCTCTTGCTGCAGGACAGTGATACAGAACACCATCCCATTTTCTCTATGGTGGTTTGCCGCTGCAGATGCATGGCAGGGAGGCTGCTGACTTGCCATCTGACTGGTGGGAGGAGTCGTGGAGTCACTTTGGGGAAAAATCTTCCCCTTTTCAACTCTTTTGCTACATCTTCTGCTTTGAGTGGCAGAGGGGAGACCCTAGGCTAGCACTGCCACCCTCCCTTGATGCCAGTGCTAGTGGGTGGTGTTTCTGTTGGCGATGCTGCATAATAACATTTATTAGATGCCCAGAACTATCCCTTGACTGATGGCCTTACTACAGTGAATACACTGAACAAAATGTGGGTCCTCCCTCACGTTAACGTGCTTGCATACAAGGGATGTCTTTGGTGATCGCCTCTCTGCATCTGTGGGGGCTGCTGCTTCTGCCGCTGGCACTGGAGTTCAGGTTGACAGTGGACTGTGAGAAAAAAGGCCAGGGGCATCGCTCATGCTCTTTTTTTTTCCATATATATTTTATCGAAAGGAATAATAAACACTTAAAATTGATACATGTTAATACAATTCAAAACAGCTAGCAATAGCTAACATTTTGAATATATAATATATATCCCTTCCCAACCTATACCCTACCTCCCACCCCCGCCTGAACCACATTTACAGGGCTCCGCTTATTATCAACAGGCAAAAGCACAGGACTGAGCGTTTTTCCAATGAACATAACATGACCAGGTTTTTTTCAATTTGAGCACCTTTCTATGTTTAAAAGCTGTGATCAGATTCAGCCTATATAACACATCGATGCGATTTTGAACAGCGGCCATCGAGGGACCTATAGGAGATTTCCACTGAAGGGCAATTTCACACTTAGCGGCAATGATAAATTGCTGTATATAAAGTTGCAAGCGACGCTCGTATGGAATGTTCAGTAACACCTGTTTGGGTGAAGGCCTTAACTCCACCTCCACGATCCCCCCAAGAAAGAACAGAATTTCCCCCCAAATGATTTAATGATGGGGCAAGACCACCAAATATTGATAAAACGTTCCTAGCTTACTGCACCCTCACCAGCATGTTTCTGAAAGGTTAGGGAAAAGTCTGTGTAATCTTTCAGGGGTGAGATACCAATGAACAAGCACCTTATAATTGTTTTCAATTACAGAAGAGGAAATAGAGCACTTACAAGTATAAAGAAAAGATTGATCCCTCTCCTCCTCAGAGACTGGGGGTTCCTTGCCCAAGCTGAAAGATGCACTGGCAATTTTTATATTTTACTACTTCAAAGTGGATTATATTAAGGGTCAATGGGTATTTCCCTACCCTTACAAGGCTTACAATCTAATTGCATACCTGAAGCAATACAGAATAAAGTGACTTACCCAAGGTCACAAGGAGCAAGAGTGGGATTTGAACACTTGTTTCTCTGAGCTGTAGCCTACTGCTCTAACCACTAGTCTACTTCTCTACTCTTTCCTTAAAATACAATTTTGACATGATCCCTCTAACAGAATCAGCCAGGCTACAAAAGCTTTCAAAAATACTCTTTCCCTTTCACAAATCCTCTCTGCTACAGCTCATGGAGAGGAAATGCCTCATCTGAAGGTATAGAAAATAGTCATTAGCTCTCGCTGGTAACTGAGTCTTCAATACTTCAAAGCTTATGACCTCCTTCCCATCCCAGACATGCTTTATCAAAGATATTCCTCCCTCCAGCCAACTCGAGAACTACAAGGGAACCAAACTGGACTAAATTCTGTTTTATAGAAAAGCGCTATATTATAAAAATAGCATCTCTGTCCTACCAATGAGGTCCCAAAGTAAAAGAGTAGTTCTCGAAGATGAGGGAAGTGACATCAAAGGCCTCCAAGATTTCCTAGGTTGCCACATCATAGCAGATAGTGGCATATCCCCTAATAACCGCTGTTCTAAAGTGGCTCAAATCTTGGGTTCAGGGGCAGATTGGCTTATTGGGGGATCAGGCATCCGCCGGTGGGCCGGTCGCTCTGGTCACGTGGTCTGCCGAGCGTGGCTGTGACAGAGCTGCGCGCGGCAGACCACGGGGTATCTCCTGGGCTGGCCTGGGCAGAAAATCCCCGGGCCCATCTTTACCCGGAATCCACCCCTGCTTGGGTTATTTTTCCCTATGCCAATCTACAATAGCTTTCAGTTGTAAGACCACATAATACCAAAAGAGATTTGGAAAACCCAAACCACTCTCAGTTTTGGCAGGAGATACCCAACGTATGACTCTGGGAGGCCTCTTCATCCAGATAAAATCGAAAATCGTACTCTGCCATATTTTCAACACCTAGTTAGTAATCAAAATTGATAGCTTTTGAAATAAGTAAGGAAATTTAGACAAATCATTCATTTTTATAGCTGCCACACACCCAGACCATGAAAGCCCAATATCCTTCCACTTTTCCAAATCCTTAAAGATTTTTGTAACCAAAGGCAGATAATTACAATCAAAAAGACCACACAGATCTTTCTCAGTCTATATCCTCAAGTATTTTATATATCCATTGGCCCAACAGAAAGGGAATCTTGACTTTAATTGCAGCATGGAATCTGTAGAAACTGAAATATTCAACCACCTCTGAATTATCTAAATTAAGATTAAAGGCCGAAACCATGTTAAATCTATAAAGTTCTGAAACCACCTCTTCCAAGGATGATTCCGGAGAAGTTAAAGTAAATAAAATATCGTCAACAAATAATGAAAGTTTATGATCCACCCCTCCCCAATTAACCTCCTGTAATCCTCTGTCATTCCTCATATTTATAGCAAAGGGTTCTAAGAATAACACAAAAAGTAGAGGAGATAGCGGCATCCCTGTTGTGTATCTTTGGCCACTCCAAACGGGTCAGAATAACCTCCAGTAACCTTTATGCAATTGTCATACAATTTACAGATCCATTAATAAAATATTTATTATTTATTTATTTATTTATAGACTTTTCTTTGCCGACATTCGTGAGGCACATCATACCGGCTTACATTGAACTGAAAGGAGGAAAATACAATGAACAGAATAACATGTCATAGTTAAACGCAAATGGTGTAAGATATAAGCATCGTAAAAATATTCTGAGATTATATATAATAACATAAAAGAACTAAATAGCTATGGAGGAAAAAGGTAGAAAGAAAGAAAGAGAAACTTTGTACAAACTAAGAAAACTTTATCTTTAACAATGAGAAAGTGGTACAGGGGTTATGAAGTGCAGCAAAGTTCCAGGGAGGGAGGGTAGGGGCACAGATGGAAAAGGAGAAGAGCAAGGGGGGGAGGGGCATGGGAGGGGGGAGAGCAGGTAGTGGAGATTTTTAGAAAGGTCCATTTAGAAAGGTCCATTTAGGAGAACTCTACGTATTGGTTGAGTCGGGGTATGCCTATTTGAAGAGCCATGTTTTGACTCCTTTTTTGAATTTGTTGAGTGATGGTTCTATTCGGAGGGAAGGGGGGAGGGAGTTCGAGAGGTAGGTGCTAGCTATGGAGAAAGCCCTTTCTCTGGTGAGGGACAGATGCGCAGCCTTCAGGGAAGGAATGTGTAGGGTACCTGCATGAGCACTTCTTGTGGGGCGGTTGGAAGTGCGGAAGCGAGGCATTTCTTCCAGCCAGGTGTGATTGAGTTGGTATAATAAGCAGTGAAGAATGGTGAGTGTTTTGTATTGTTAATGGAAGCAGATAGGCAGCCAGTGCAGGGCTTTTAAAATTGGAGTGATGTGTTGTGTTTTGCGGGTGTTTGTTATGATTCTGGCCATGGAATTTTGGAGGATCTGAAGTGGCTTGATAGTGGTAGCAGGGAGGCCGAGTAGGAGGGCGTTACAATAGTCCAGTTTTGACAGCATAGTAGTCTGGATTACAGTTCGGAAATCGTTGGTGTGGAGCAGAGGTTTGAGTTTCCTGAGGATATTTAAATTGTAGAAGCCTCCCTTTATGATGGATTTGATGTAAGGTTTAAAGTTTAGTTGATGGTTGATAAGGACGCCCAAGTTTCTTACAGCCTGTAATTTGTGTTGTGGAGCAGTTGTGTTCTGAGGTGAGTCGATGGGTGGAAATGATGAGTAGTTCTGTTTTTGCAGCGTTTAGAGCTAGATGAAGGTTGGATAGCATTGACGTTATTGAAGAGAGGCAAGATTCCTAGAAGTGCATGGATTCCTCAATGGATTTTTGGATTGGGATAATAATCTGCACATCGTCTGCGTAAAGGAAATATTTGAGGCCTAAGTCAGATAGTAATTGGCAGAGGGGTAGGATGTATATATTGAAAAGGGTTGATGATAAAGATGAACCTTGGGGGACACCTTGTGTGATAGGGATGTGTGAGGATTGGTGTCTGTCAATTTTTACTTCGTATTCTCTATGGTTAAGATAGGAGGAGAACCATGAAAGTGCGGTGTCAGCAATACCTATTTCAGCCAGGCGGGTCATTAGGATTTGATGATTGACAGTGTCGAACGCTGCCGAGATATCTAGGAGGGCGAGCAAGTATGAGGTTCCATGGTCCATACCTTTGAGGATGGTATCTGTCATTGATAGTAGTAGGGTTTCTGTATTGCGTGCTTTCCAGAATCCAAATTGTGAGGGGTAGAGGATGTTGTAGTCTTCTAGAAACTCAGAGAGTTGTTTGTTAATGACTCTTTCCAAAATTTTTGAAATGAAAGGCAGGTTGGAAATGGGTCTGTAGTTAACTAGGTCTGACGGGTCAAGGTTTGGTTTTTTAAGGAAGGGTCTTACTACAGCAAGTTTGAGTGGGTCTGGGATGCTACCATGTGTGATGGAGCAGTTGATGAGTTCAGCAATGAATTTTGCAATGGTGGATGGGATAGCGAGGAGAGTTTTTGAGGGAATAGTGTCTAGGAAGTGGGATGCGGGTTTCATTTTCTTTAGAATAGTTTCAATTTTGGCATTTGTTATAGGGTCAAAGTTTCTGAGTTTGCTCTTGTTGTCAATGCATGGCGGTGATACAGGGGAGGGGTTGGTGGGCAGGCGAGTGAGGATGTTGTCAATTTTGTTCTTGAAGAACGCTGCTAGTTCCTGGCATCTGTTACTCGAATTGTCCTCGTGAAGAGGTGTGGTAGCGGGGTTAGTGAGGTCAGTGACAAAAGTGAAGTGCGTTTGCATTGAATTTATAGGCATGGACTTTTTTGGAGTAGTAGGGTGATGGCTAGTCGGTAGGTATGTGCAGCATTGATGTAAGTGGCTTTGAGAGTAGCAGATGGTTGTTTATGCCATGCACGTTCTTTGGATCGTAGGTCATTTTTGATCATCTTTAAATCCTTCGTGTACCATGGTTTTCTTTTTTCACTTTGCGTAAGGGGAATTTCCTTGTGGATGATAGGGCATAGCTCATTAGTGATGGTGGTGGTGAGATTGTTCCGGGAGAGCAATGCTGTGTCAGGGTCTTTAAGGTCGAGATTGTTGGTTGTTTTGTCAAATGCTAGAGCAATATCTTCTGTGTTACAAGGTTTGCAGAAAGAGATGGTCTTGCTGTGCTTCTGTGGGGAGGGAGTTGGGGTGTTGGACGTGAGACTGACATTGATTAGGGAGTGGTCGGACCATGGTACAGGGGTGATTACAGGTGGGTTAAGTGTAGAAAGTTGTGAATTAACGAAAATGAGGTCAAGCATGTGACCTGCTTTGTGTGTGGGTTTGTTGATGATCTGACTAAAACCTAGGGCTTTGAGGGTATCCAGCAGGACCTCGCAGGCTGAGTTGGAAGGGTAGGCGTCTATGTGGAGATTGAAATCTCCTAATATGATTGTGGGGAGTTCGGTTTTGATGTTGTCAGTGAGATATTCAATGATGGGGGAAGGGTCGTGATCAATTGTGCCTGGGGGGGCATAGACTAGGCAGCTCTGTAGTGATTTGGATTTAAAAAGTGATGGGTATTGGGGAATATTTCTAAAATATTCCCCAATACCCATCTTCCCCAGTGTTTTATTAAGAAATCCCAATGAACCATGTTGAATGCTTTTTTGTCATCTATAGACAATAAAATTGAAGGTAAATGTTTCTTTTCAATCAACCAAATTAAATTAATTATATTACGTATGTTATCAGATGCCATTCTATAGGGTATAAAACCCATTTGATTGGGTTGCACTAAAGAAGCTATAATTCTATTCAATCTATTAGCTAATATTTTAGCCAGACTTTTAAGGTCCAGCTTGAGTAAAGAAATGGGGTGATAATAACCGCAGAGTGTAAGGTCTCTACCTGGTTTACCTATAACAGAAATCCCAGCCAGATTAGAACCCAAGCATAGAGAATCCACACCTTTGAGGTAATTAAACATATTAGTCAAATGTGGAACTATCTGTGAAGCAAATAATTTATAGAATTTAAAAGTGAATCTGTCCAATCCCGGGGCTTTACTTGTCTTAGTCCTTTATCACATTGAACACCTCAGCAGACCAGATTTCTCCCTCCATAAAATTCAGTTGTTCTTGGGATGGTACCAGTAAATCCACCCCTGCTAAATATTTATCAATCTCTGAATCTTTAATCTCAGAGTCTGAACTATATAATTACTTATAGAATTGGAAGAACCTGTTCCTAATATCCACATTTGAAATTAACATATTCCCATCCTTATCTTTCTATTGAACTATATTATCCTTAGTTTGCATAGTCTTCAATTTCCTTGCCAAAAATTTCCCAGCTTTATTCTCCTCCCCACCCAAAATGTGACTGCTTGACTAGTTCCATTTGGTGAGCAATCAGTGCCACATCCAATGCCAGCAGTTCCTTTCTGGCTTTATTTAAATTGAAAAGCACCCCCCCCCCCCACACACACACACACAAAGATGGATTACTTTTATGTATGGTCTCCAAAGACCTCACCCTCTATAATAATGAAACCCTTATCGTCCCTATTTTCTTATTCTTAAATGAAGCCCTAGCAATCAAAATGCCCTGATTCACCACTTTTAATCCTTCCCAGATCAACATAGGTGAAACATCATCAGTATTATTAACGAGAAAATATTCATCAATTGCCTCCCATATCTGAGAACAGAATCCCTCATCAGTAAGCAAGGAATCATTCAGCTTCTAGAATCTTTTCCAGTATCCAATAGGGAAAAATGCAGATTTATCCATTTAGGGGCATGGTCAGACCAGGTGATTGGTCCAATATCAGGCCAGGAACAATATCACACCCTCCCTCTCTGTCCCCACCCCACCTCTGGCAGCCCCCTATAAATACAAACAGTTACCACAAATACCATAAGAGTAATATCATAGACTTCAATCAAATATAACTAATATTGTGCTATTGTAATGTGGTTAACTTGACTATTCCAAACAGTCAAAACAGAAGATCTAAACTGCAAAGAATGTATCTTCCTGGTAAAAGAACATTCCCAATTTTTAACTAGATGCACACATTAGAGTAGAGCCAAAGCATTCAGGAGGGATCCGCCGAAACCAAGGACCACTGGAATGGCAACTCAGCCTTCTGCCACCCTTCTCAACTCTCTGCCATTGTGGGCACTCAACTTTCTCTACCTCCACAGAATTTACTTGAGTGAAGGCAAGCCCAAGAGGAAATAACCAGCGGATGTGTATATTCTCTTTACAGAGAGCAGATGTTATTCCTCTAAATTCAAAATGCTTACGCAGGGTCATAGGTGACAAATCCACAAAAACTGTAATAACATGTTGTTGTCATTTTCTAGCAGTTAACTTCCTCACCACAGCAACAATCTGCTCCTTCAAGGAGTACTTGTGCAAGCATATGATGTTGTGTGGCTTGTTATTGATTCGAGGGCCTAGAGAATGGTGAGCGAGCTCAATTTCAATGTTAGTGCCTGGAATATCTTCCATGCCTTCTGCAGCACTCAAAAGAGACTACCATATTTGGATCACCATGTCTGTGCAATTCATGTATTCCGGTGTCTCCAGTACCCTGTGAAATCTGAGGTTCCAGTGCCTTGTCCAGTTCTCCAAGTCTTCGAGTTTATCTGATAGCGAAGTATTTTCAGATTGGAGAGCTTTACATTATTGCCCAGCGAATCCAAAATATGTGCATGTGCGTCGTCCAGCCTATTGTTGTTTTCGTCTCCACACCTCCCAATCTCACCCGTCTTCTCCCTTAGCTTGTAGTGTCATTACTTCTTTTTTATTAGCATTAATGTCCACTCACAGTTTACTAAACCATTTGTGAAACTAATCGTATATCAGCATAATTTTTTCTAAGCTGGTTTGGGAATCAATCTATGCAGTTAGGGCCTATCTCACTATGCAGCAGCATGACAGAGGTTGCGCCATCATCTGAGGCGAGGCATATCTGACCTTCCAATTTTTTAAGAAAGCTGCCTTGTTCAGAATTAGGGGTATTCACCAAAGAATACAATTTGCCACCCACTTCAATCTGTAATACTAAAAACTTTCCCAAAGGATCTTCAAACTTATTTATATATTGAAAAATAAAATCCTTAGAAAAAGAATTGCAACTCCCACATATTTACCTTTATTAGATATGGCAGCAAAATACCTTTGGGGGAATTCAATAGAGGCCATTAAATGTTCATAACATCTCTTAAAATGCGTTTCTTGAAGAAACACAATAGAAGATTTAGACAAATGTAAATCTTTCTATAACAATCTTCTTTTGCCGGGGGAATTTAAACCCTTGACATTTAGTGAATATAACCTGAAAGTAGTCATAAGATTCTTAAAAAAATAAAATCAATCCAGGAAAAAACGGAGGCCCATCCAAATAGTCTGACAAAAATCGTAACCCATAGACTCATAGCTCCTCAAAACACAATTAGCATAGGACTAACAACATACATCCTGTAAAAACCCACATCCCCATAGACAAGCACAATATCCCCAAAGCTCCCATCTCCCATCCCATAACTCCTCCCAACCCAATTCCCCTTCCCAGAAGACCTACGGTTAACCAACCAAAGGCTTTACATAAACATATCTGACCTTCCAATTTCTCATAAGAAACGATTTCAAATCCAAGGTTTTTCTTTTCACAGCCTTTCCTGACTGAAAATTCATGGAAAAGATTATATTTCACTCACTGATGGCTGAGATAAAAATTTGATTAGGGTGCTGGAGAAGGCGAGCAGATCCTCAAGGGATCGACAGGATTGATGATGTCACTTCCTCCAATGCTTACACTGTTTACCTGTACTGGCTGCTCTTCCTGAGGGTTGCTCTCAACACTGTCAGTATCATCTACTTCCCCTACCTTCTTACTGGAAGTTAAGATACTACCAACTAGAGCTCCCAAATTATCTTCAGCTGCTAGCTCTTCAATATCTTCTGATTCAGAGAATTCGAGACATAATTCTTCCTTAGAATCAATTTTCAGAATCAGTTTTTGAAGATACTGCCTCCATTATCTTAGAAGCAGAAATCATGGAGAAGCATGCTGCTGGTTTTGGGTGTTGCACTTCTGCTGCTCCTGTCCTTGCCCTGCCCTACTATCACCAGACTCGGATGACTCTCCTGCCTTTTGTGCCTGCTCTAAAGCAAGGAACAGGAACAGGCAGTTGTGGCACATGTTCTTCCAATCTTAATTTCTTATGGCTTGAGCTAGCTCACACTCCTGGCTTTCTGTGGCAAAAAAAAATGTCTCTTTTAAGTTTAGGGGCAGGGTTCCCTTTTTTTCCACTGCTTGTAACAGATTGGGCTGGCTCTGCAGGAACACCAATCTTCTTCCCACTGCCATTCCCTCCTCTCCCCTGTTCTTGTAGTAGAATAATTGAATTGGTAATGGCTACTCAGAGCTGGCATTTGGGTAAGGTGAGACAGGTGATTGCCTGCGGTGCTGTGAGCTGGGGGTGGCATGCCCTGGGCACCACCAGCATAACCATCCTGTCACAACCGAAGAGAGTCTTGGCATAGCCGAGGCAGGATGAGAGAGTCCCAACATGGCTGCAATGAATCCCATCCCATCGTGGCTGGTCCCAGCATGGCCATGGCATACTCCATCAGGCCTCAGCTGAAGAGAGTCCTGGCCTGGCCACAGGAGGTTCCTTTCCTTCCATGGCCTATGAGAGTCCCATTGTGGCCACGGTAAATCCACTCTTGCCCCCAGCCCCCCCCCCCCCCCCTTTACCTAAAAGAAGACTCCCAGGTTGTCTAGTGGGACAAAGGCCAGTCCACGCTGTTTTCCAAAATGATATCAATGGTCTTTGCCCCCTCAATATTTTTGAATAGTGCACACTGTTTTGCAAATAAGGTGCACTGTTTTGAATAGTGTGCACTATTCAGAAATAGTGTGCAAAAAAAATGATAGAAGAAAACCATGAAATGTGGTGTGTTTTTTCTATTACTTCATTTTGAAAACAAGAAACTACATAGACAATGTCGTTGACATTGTTTATATATCATTTCAAAGGAATGCACATCCTATCTTATATCAATATTTAATTTGCTTGCTGATCTCAGCTGCCATTCTGACATTGTAGTCATCTGTTGTTATCACTTTCCAGGCATGCTTCTTTACAAGCAGGAACTTGAGTGGTGAATTTTTGCTGAATAGGAGGCAGCAATTGTCTCAAATGCATTCCAGGATTCTGTCATTCTCCTCTTGGCCTCACTACAGCGTCTGCAACTGTTCCCTTACCTTGGCACCACTAGTGCTTGGCGCTACCTCCTCCTGCTCCTCCTCATACTTTAGCATTGCTGGTCGGTGTTGTCTGGCCTCCCTGTTTCCTTGCCATCTCCTTCTGTGCTCTTGACCCTCCCCTCCTCCCCCTCCCCTTCCCGTCCTCTCTTGCTCTCCTCTCTCCTTTGCTTACTGCCCTTATCCCTTGATTCAATCTCCTCCCTCCACTAACTTCTTACTTTCTAACATGACCTGCATTCCACTGCACTTCCTGGCAATCATGACCTTTCTTCTTGTGCTCATCCCACCACTTTTCCTCATATCACCATGCAGATTCCTAAGCACCCTCTCAGCACTCTTATCATGGCCATCCATTCATAAAGTCACACGCCCCCTGCTGTGCTCCATTTTCTCCATTCTCATGCTATGCCACTCCTCTCTTGCAAGCTCTAACAAAGAGACTGAGAACACTTGCTACAAATATTGAGCAACAGGCAAACAATGGCTCTCAAAAAGATCAAACAGTAGGAATGGAAATAGCAGAAAAAAAACAAGAAATATATGACACCGCCCATAGCACTCTTCCCAAATGTCCTCCTCTGTCACCCAATTCTCTGCTTCCTTGCTCAGGTCCAGTTGCTCTTCCTTCTCTGCATGCAGCACTGCCTCTTTTAAAAATATATATTTTGGGACCAAGGGGGAGAAATTGGAAGAAAAACAGCACTGCTCATGTTCAAAATAATGCACAGATATTAAATAGCACTGTGTGCTGCCTGTAGCACTGCTCACTTGTAAATTGCCTGCTAGCTTGGATGAAAACATTCCGTGTGCATATTACGAACTTTGGCTGCCTTATTTTATGGGGTTTTTTTGTAGCAGTCGTGCACCCTGCATATCAGTGAATAGAGGCAATTTTTCAATTAACCCATGTAATTGCAATGTGTATGGATATTTTTACCATGCGTACATTTAGTTAATTTTGAAAGAGAAACTATCCAGGTGGTTTCTATCTGAAAACAGGCTAATGTAAAGCACGGGAGATAACAGCACCGACCTACTCCTGCATTCTAATCCACTTTTGATGCTATGGTCAAGATGTGTTTCTACATTTTTTTCATGTGCACGGTAAAGGTAAAATCACATTGGGGGGTGGGGGAATGTTCAAAGTCCTCTATCTGCGTACAGAGCGATTAACTTGGGTCAGCAGACCTAGCTGATAGTTGCTATCCTCTGCGAAGCTAAAAGCACACACATACTTTTCACTTGGGTTAAAAAGGAGTACTATTGGTGGGGTGTTTGGGTTGCAGGAGTAAAACGCACATGTACATGAGATTTTCAAAGTACACACGCTATTTAACCCCTGCGTTTTTGTGGCCCAAGTTTTTTGTTTTTTTTCCTTGCATAGTTCTTCAGTTCTAAGGATTTTTTTTTCTCTTTAGCCTCCATTCTCAGTTTGTCATTAGGAGAAGTGAGTCAGGAATGGAAAGAATGAGAAGCCTTGATGGAAAATAGACTGAATAAAAGGCCTAAGGTGAGATATATCCATAGAGAACTGCTCTTTAAAAAAAAGCATTTTCATATAAAGGTGTTGTAGTGCTACCTATCAGCCGAAAGCATGTTGGGACAGAGACTCTGCAGACCTCTCAGCTGAAAACCTTCCCTTCATATAGATCACTAGTTTTAACTATTTTTCTTAAAACATCAGCTTTCACATCAATGCTTGCTTCAGCTTTGCGTCCACTTGAAAGAAAAAACAATAGAGAAAGTATATTCTTTGTGTGCTAGGAGATGATTATGTTTATGGAATTTAAGGCATTATTAATAGCAAATTCTTTGGTTTTTGAGTCAAACATTCTACGGGATTTTTCAATTCTACATTTTTTTAAAATAATAAGTGCACTGAGATGGTGTCACAGTTTCTACCACTTAGGTGTAATATGCAGGAATTTGGGACAGTGTAACACTTTAAATCCTTTCTCACTATATAGCTTCGTAAATTTCTTTGTTTCTGCCCTGATGTTTGTCAATAGGCTGTGGCTATATTGATCAAATACTTTGCAAAGCCCAAGAAAGCCATACAATGATTGGCAGAAACAAAACAACAGGTCTCACTGGAGCCATAGACACAAAGCTAGCTTTGAGCCAAGAATGAATGGCCCTATTCATTTCCAAAGGAGCCGTGTACGTATTAAGTTCCGAAAGTAGTTGAACTATTCATCCCGCCAGTGAGGAGGTACAGTAGTCAGCACGTGGGTAACTGAATCCCCTGCCTACCTGCTGACCCTTGGAGCATCCTTGCTTTCCACAGAAACTGATTCTAGCAAGCGTGGCCAATATGAGATTGAAATATAAGGGAGGGTGGAGTTTAAAGTAGAAATCTTGATCTCCTTGAAGATAAGTTGCTAAGGATGTTGCTATCTTGACCATAGCATCAGAAGTGGATTGGGACGCACAAAATCCTGGGTTGCTGCTACTGAGGAATGCACAACTACAGCTGAAAAGTTCATCAGAGGTGAGCAAGTGTCAAGAGACTACTGTAATGGCCTTTACTTGATACTACCAGACTCAGCAATCAAGCCGTTTCAACTAATAAAAAACTCAGCTGCCCGTATCCTAACTAGTTCACCTGTCAAAAAACAAATTTCTCCCACATTATACACTTTACATTGGCTGCCTATTAAATTTTGAATACAGTATAAAATCCTGACCATTATACATTCACTATTACATAATCCATCCTCAATCTGGCTTTGCACTATTCTTCGAATTTACAAACCAACAAGACGTTTAAGGTCTCTGAACAAAAACCTATTAGATTTTCCATCAGTATGCCTAGCACATTTAAATATTACAAGAAACAGAGCATTCTCAGTAGCTGGCCCACAAATATGGAACTCATTACCTACTAGGGGTGTGAATCATGTGAATCATGTGATCGATCATCTTAACGATCGATTTTGGCTGGGGGGGAGGGAAATCTGATCGTCGTGTTTTTTTTTTTTTGTTTTTTTTTAATCATTAAAAATCGTAAATCGGGGGAGGGCGGGAAAACCGGCACACCAAAACAACCCTAAAACCCACCCCGAACCTTTAAAACAAATCCCCCACCCTCCCGAACCCCACCGTATGACATAGTGAGGGCAAAGGTAGCGCCGGCGCCATTTTGAAGATTGGCAATACGGCCCACGTGCAGGAGGTCGCTCCCGGACCCCCGCTGGACTTTTGGCAAGTCTTGTGGGGGTCAGGAGGCCCCCCCAAGCTGGCCAAAAGTCCCTGGGGTTCCAGCAGGGGTCCGGGAGCGATCTCCTGCACGCGTGACGTCGGGAGCCAAGAACCAAAATGGCGCTGGCGCTACCTTTGCCCTGTCACATGATAAGGGCAAAGGGCCACCGGCGCCATTTCTCAACGCAGCCGTGGCCAGAGAGCTGGAGATCGTGCCGGGACCCCCCCACTGGACCCCAGGTAATTTAAAACATTTTGGGGGGGGGGGCTCGGGAGGGTGGGGGATTTGTTTTAAAGGTTTGGGGTGGGTTTTAGGGTTTTTTTGGTGTGCCGTTTTTCCCGCGCCCTATTTAACGATACAATACAAATACGATAAATCGGGGACATTTGTATTGTATCGTGCACTCTAACGATTTTGGACGATAATTTTAATCGTTCAAAAACGATTCACATCCCTATTACCTACACTGTCAAATTTCAAACCCAAAAGAATTCAAGAAATCATTAAAAACCTATCTTTTCTCAAAAGCATTTGCCATCCCAGATACAGAACTATTGTAACCTTAACACATCCATCATTTTTCATTTTGTACTCCAAAGTCATGCGGATCTGATCTTTTATTATCTCTTGTTTGTAAAGTTTAAAGTTAGTTATTATTTTAAAATTTTGTTTTATAAGTTTTAATCTTTATTATAATTCATGATTGTATTTTTTCTATTTTTTTCATTTTTGTTTGCTTATGAACATTGTACACCGTTTTGGTCAATATTTTATTATTAGACGGTATATAAATAATTTTAAATAAATAAATAGAATTCAGTTTTTAAAATTATTTTAGTTGTAGTTTTTCCATTATTTGTTTAAATGTCTCTTGATAAATAGAATCTGCTTTTCCAGTGATATTCTCAGAGAATTCTTCTTTTGCTTTACACAATCTCTCCCCCACACCTTCCATTTTAGTACTTCCTTTCCCTTCTACAGTCCAGTGACGCTGAATTCCACCTGGGCAGGGGAGTTTGACTGCTAGACTAACAACCTCTTCCAAGTCGGGATAACGAACAAGGGGCAGGCGGTAGCAGTGAATAGGGTCAGCACTCCCATCACATTAAGAAGCTCCACAAGCTGCAGGAACAACTAAAGCAATTTCACAACAAAGGCAAATACTAATGGGTTGAGGCTGTGCGGAGAAGGAATAGCGCTAGCCTGACAAGGAGCTGCCAAGGGAATCTGGGTGATGAAAGCAACCCTTCCTATTGATTTCTACATCATCTTTTTCCAACCCTCTTTATCTGGGCACTGGATTCCCTTAGGTGACCGAGAGTTGCAAAGGAAATCCAACTGATGCTTGAATCACACAAATGCATGAGGCTTAGAACATTTCTGGCTGGTTTATGTTGACATTGTTGAATAAAAATAACATCCTATGTTAAAAAAAAAAAAAAAAAAAGTTCAGCAGAGGTTCTTAGCATCTTGGATAAAGCAAATCACTTCCCTTCTTAGGCCAACCTTCACTCATAACAGGATAATACATAATCATCTTTACTCCAATATGCATGAACTTCTTTATCAATTCTCAGTATGCAGGAGCATCATCTCTAAGTCATCAGCATCTGGAACTGGGTGATAGGAACCGGAATTATTTCCCTTTAAACTAGGGGCAAGGGTAAGAAGCCAAAAATATTTGACCACACTTCAGTCATGACACTGTTTCATTTGGATATGGTTAAAAGTACCTACATGATTCTTTTTCAAAGCATGCAAGAACAGAGAGAAAGGAAGACAACAAAAACAATAGAAATCCATGTTTTCGGATAAGTACTATTGTCATTAGAAAAAAAAAATTCAAGACAATGCCTTATCAGCATCAGGAAAATATAATGTGCACACACAACAAACATGAAGGTTAATAAATGTCTAATTTCATGTTCATAGTTTGCTTTGTCCAGTCAACAGTACTGCAGAACAAATAGGACAAATGCCCAGTCTTTGTTATTCTGAAAACTCTTTCTCCATTCTACCCTTTCTAAAATAAGATGACAGCTCGGGTCTGCACGATACAGAGCCATCCTATGACAGGAAGACTAAAGAGACTGAGAAAGGGATTTCTCATCTGCCTCTCACAATAGTCATCCTTGACCTTTAAAAGCATATGACACAATAATACAGCAGTATCACATTTAAAATTCTACTGATATAACACACAGAAGCCATCAGACAAAAATCACTATGAAAGGAAAGTACTTCTATGCTACACAACTTCCCACCTACCTGATAGTGCTTGGCTGGATTACTGATTCATGAGCCGGTCTTTCTGAGTTGCCTACGCTGCTCCTGAAGTTATCAAACCTCTTCAGCCTCCTGTGGTTTCCATACGTCAACCTTCATAAACTCATTTTACTACCAAGATCCTTCTCTCCCAGCCCCCTTCCTCCCTTGCTTGGGCAAACCATGTCCACATACAAACTGTTCACCTGTTGATATTTAAATTTCCCAAGGAAACCTTTTAAGAGTTAGAGTCTGAAAGCTGTTCAGCCATTTCAAATCCAATGTGAGATATACTCTCCACTTTAGATAAGAAAAATATCTAGGTGACTGAAATATGAATGCATGTGAAAATTGTATGAACGGACAGCAGCCTGGGTTGAAGCCTTGATGATTGGCACTATTGAATTTCAAACTTGTGCTGATCCAACCCCTTTTTGCATCTCCTACCAAGCTGTCAGCATACACTTTGGTGCAAGGCCCTAAGTTTTCAGCAATTATCTTAGCCTTTTGTGCCTAAAAATCTGTGATAGGTTCCATAGGTCTAAAGCGTAAGGCAGCTGCATTATTGAACATAGTCAGCTAACTTTAGGACAGGTTTTTTTCCTGACCAGACTTAGCCAGTTAAGGCCTAGATTTATCAAACTGCACTAAATATTACATGCAATAGGAAAAGGGATGTGTTTTATGGAACTAGCCTATTTATTACAATGTGTGTTATCTTACCACTTTGCATAGGTATTACCACAAACTTTTCACACTTTATGGTAATACCTACATAATTGCATTTCCCTACCTGCAAAGTGCTTATTTCACCACTGCAAGGGGAGGGGGCAGAGGGAGAGGGAAAGAGAAAGAGAGAGAGAGAGCACCTCTGGGGGTGGCACCATAGTAAGCAGCTATTTATGCTACTATAGGAAGTCCACCTATTAACTCGAGGTGAGGTTTAGGTAGTAGTGTAGGGGTTAGGGGCCACTTTGACATTCAGAGTGAGACGTACGAACAGAACAGTGCTGTCTTGTGAAGATTTGATGTCCTCGGAGTGAGGAAATTCATACAACGATGACATTTGTGCAGTGTTCTCTCAACCCTAGCTTGATGGACACTCTACCTGGGTAACATCATGCTCAGTTGAGAGAACATTGTAAAATCTCATGACATCTCACAGCTTAACACAATAGAAAAAGGTGTACTTATTTTCGGCGTTAAAACTGTGTGATATCATGCGTTATGGCTTCACGAAGCCAGCCCACTTTTACAGAATTCCTGCCCCTGATTCCTCCCCAATCCCTCCCCTTTTAAAAATTTGCATTGCACCATGCGTTATTGTGCTTTTTGCATGTGTTAAGGCGTTTTTCACATGCGAAAACATCTTAATGCATGCGGAAACACCATAACGCGATTTGATAAATGACCCTGTAAGTTATTTGGCTAACTGTGAATATTGGAGTTAGCTTGAAAACAGCCAACTAACATTACTTCTCCTGAAAATGCCCTAAGTTATCCAGCTAAATTATAGCTGGATAATAAGATTCCAACTAAAATATAGCCAGCTAAGTGCCAAAATATTCATTCAGCTGGATAACTGCTGAGTATCCAACTAAATGCTTCTGATTATGGACCTCTTGGTTGACAAATTATTTATGTGAAAGCTTATATTTTTTATGTAGGTATAGAAGTGCAGAAGGAAAGTATGGTAAGTATTCATAAATTGTGTTTGTATTTATTTATTTAAAATCTTTTCTATACCGTCGCTAAGTTATATACCATCGCAACGGTTTATATGTAGGCACATAAATTAATGTAGGTAAATGCGTACTATGGTACATTCTAACAGGTGCCGCCAAAGGTTCAGTTACAATATATCATTAAAGACAATCAATTGTTTAGTGAACTAGGTCATGACTAGGTGTACCAATAAGGTACTGTTCACGGGTAAAATTCATATTCATAGTGTTGTATGTTAACTTACTTGTATTTTCACTTTTGTGTTTTATAGGAAGATGAGCAAGCAGGACACCTTTTTAGAGGAGTACTAAGGGCATGATCATCCTACCGTGAGGGTGTCCCAGTACCTAGAACAGAGCCTGGATTGGTGCCATACTACAAAGGTACAGTTTAGGCAGTATATGTACATTTTGGTACTGTTTCAGAAACTGAAATTACTGTGCCATTTGTCATGTGTGCTTTTTTGAGGGCATAACTTCTCTCACTAACACTTCTAGACTATTACAGTGTAATAAAATTGGTTCTCATAATTTTTTATATGAGAAAAGAGTGATGCTGTTTAAAAGTTAAAGAGCTACCATATTTAACACCTCCAGAACTAGTTCATTACAATTATATATTGTTTATTTGTTAAGTAATTGTATCATTCATTAATAGCTACTGATATGATAAGACACATTCTTCATTATCTTTGCTAATACGATGACACCTTGATCTTCCCAATGTTTTATGAACCATAATTTTTTATATCTGGAGATTTTTGGAAAGTTCAGGTGCTGGAGACCTATGTTTCTGCAAAACAATTGTAGGGATCCTGTCAGTCCACTACTAATACTGAATCAGAATTTTATTAATTGGTTTGGTGGTAGACAGATTTGGTGATTGGAAGATATGCAGCTCCCCCATGTGGTAACTGTCAATGGAATTGTTCTGTTGTTTTTTCCAGAGAGATCACCATTTTACCCTCATGGATCCTTTTTGCTTTTCAGGAGGCAGCATGCATCACCTCCATTGCATGCAAACCTATCTCATGCATATTCATTGCAGATATCCTGAGAACCTGGCCTGTTTGTGGCACTTGAGGGCTAGACTTTGCCAACACTATCCTAGGCTGTGCTCGCCTTATTCTAAATCTCAATTTAAATCTCCATGGAGTTGTTTATTTTGGATGAGAGTTTTTCCACCTTCTCATTCAACTCTTTAATCTTTGATTAAGTATTTGCACTCAGTTAAGTTTACTTAATTTTACACTTCTATTAAATGAGAGAGGTTCCCTTCCAGAATAAGAAATCTGAGAGTACCCAAAGAGAGGATGATTTCCAGCCATCCTGTGTGAAAGGAAGAAGGAGAAAAGGGAGAGAAGGAGAGGAGATGGACCAAATCCATGGCCCATGAATGTCTATTGAAGAGTGAGAGAAAGAGGAGTAGGACGTATCACCCTTGATAATACAGGAGAGACATGTTGTCCCAGGAAGTATGCTGTCTGCTGGGCACCAAAATCCAAGATATTACAGAGAGATTGATAAAATTTCTCAAGCCTACTGATTACTATCTGATGCTGCTCATCCATGCTGGCACAAATGATACTGCTAAGTACCACACAGATTATATCAAAAGTGCATTCATAGCTCTAGGAGAGAGAGTAAAGGAAATAGGTGAACAGGTGGTATTCTCTGTCCTCCCAGTCAAGAATAAATCCCAGGCAGGAAAGTTTGCATTCATGAAATAAATAATGGCTGTGTAGATGGTGCTGATGAGAGCATTTTGGCTTCCTAGATCATGGGATGATGTTTCAAAGACTGCTGAACAGAGATGGGCTCACCTGTCACAGAAGGGGTACAGTGTCTTCCAACACAGACTAGCAAACCTAATGAAGAGGTTTTAAACTAGGAACATCTGGGATGGCTGAACAAAATGCTAAGGTTAGTAAAATGTTAAATACTTACATATAAATGGGAAAAAAGGGCAATATCTGGAAAACTATGTACACAAATGTTCATAGTATGGAAAATAAAGTCCCACATCTAAAGGCAGTCATGGAAGAAGCTGATTTAGATGTTGACTGTCATAGAGATGTGGTACACAGAAAATCATGACTGGGATATAGTTATAACCAATTGCCCCCTGTCATCGACCGCTGAATTTTCTTGTGAGATAGGGATCAGTGTGTTAACTCTAATATAATCAAATAATCCCCACACCTCAATTAGTAAATATTCAATAGCGCATAGGTTATATGACCTTCATAATAGGCGTCAAATCTGAAGGAGCAGCAGTGGATTTTCCGCATGAAAACAGTCACGCCATTAGGACTTAATGCTATGATAGAATGGTATTCACTGTAGTACCAGAAGTGACGTAGTGAGACGTCACCATAGCGATGGGGCTTTAAAAATGGAGGCGGGAAATGCAAACCGGAAGAGATGCACAAAAAAAACGCTGAGAGCCATGATGAGCCTGAAATGAGTGAGTAGCTAATACACGATTGAACTTTGGTATACAATAGTTATGTTTTGCTGATATACCGTTGTTTTCATGGTGCAGATCTTTGCCCTTGAGGAAGGACGACAACGTCCGAAACCCTGTACAGTGTCGGGCACAGACACGTGAAGCAATGTGAGATGGTCACATTGCGATCCACCATCGGTGAGGAGAGTCTCGGGCTAACAACACGCAAAGAACGTTATGCCATTCCAAGATAAGTATTGAGAGAAAAAAAACTTTAATATTGAAGCAATTCTGTAGAAATGTTTTAACACATGGAGCACTTGCACAAGAAAAATTATAAAAAACGGACTGACCAATGATTAAACATAAGGCAGAGTGACAGAATGGTATGGATTACCACACTATGACGCCTATTATGAAGGTCATATAACCTATGCGCTATTGAATATTTACTAATTGAGGTGTGGGGATTATTTGATTATATTGGGATATAGTTATACCAGGCTACAATCTATTCAGTATGGACCAGGTAGGAAGGGAGGAGGTGTGGCATCAATTTAAACATAAAAAATAGTATTAAAGCAAAAGAATTGCAGAGCTTATGATGTAATGAGGAGGCATTGTGGGTTAATACGGAAAGAGGGAATAGAACAGCTATTTATATTGGTGTAATATACAGAACTCCATCGCAGACTAAAGAAATGGATAGAGATTTAATGGAGAAAATTCACAAAATTTCTGTATTTGCAAAAGATTCAAAATTACCAAAATCACTTGCTATCCCTCTCTGCCTGGTACCAAGCAGTACGTTTCTCCAGCTAATGACTAATTCTTCACACTCTTAAAATGCTTGAAGAGCACTGGTAGGCAAAGGACAGCTGGGAGTTGGGGATGCAGGATCACTGGGGTAAGGAAGAGAAGCTGGGTAAAGAGATTGGGACTGTATCTCTCTAATCCCTCCTCCTCTCTGCTCTGATTCTGTATTCACAGTCGTCGTCGTTACCCAGTGATCCTTGTCTCTCCCTGCCAGTGGTCCTAAAGCCCCTAATTGAACCCTCCAATCCTAGTGGTCCTCGAGCTCTTCATCTCCCTGGAAAATTATCTTACTTGGTCCTGAGGGGGCACTTTGAATGCAGAACTACAAATGGTTCTTAATGTCAGTATTTCCTATTGCACCTGCCTATACGCTGACATACGCATGCAAAGGGCGAAGGGGCAGGCCCACCTACAGGAAGACTATCACTTTGTATTCTGATGGCCCAAGGTTTTGACTGCCTTAGTTCTAATGGACCTTTTTATATTTGCTTTTGAATCAAAGCAAACATAATTGCAGCCTTTCTAGTAAAAAAGGACTGGGATTTTCTAGGTATTGGTGCCCAAACTGGTTTAGGAAATAAGCTAATGTTTAATAGGGATGTGCATTCATTTAAAATGAAATAGACAATGTCAATGACATTGTCTATTTTGTTTAATTTCATTGGAGCCATGAAACAAAAGAAAAAAAATGCCAACATTTTGGGTTTTTTTTTAGTTTCTGGACTTAGTTCTCATTAACTGGACCTTAAAATTAGGTAGAAATGAAAAAAAACTATGGGCCATTTTAAAAATGAAATCAAGTAAAAAATGACACAAAATGAAAATGCCACACAAAAAAACAAACAAACCACTATACACCCCTAATGTTTATAATAGTTATTATTGCAGATACAGTAATGTTATTTATTTTCTTATGCCTTGACTACCAGTATATGATAAATCTCTACCATAAATCTGCCACCAATTTAATAGTTTTTGCAATAGTATTAACTTTACTTCTTGTTGCTACTGAACTTTCTCATCTCCATTCAAGCAAAAGATTGTCAGCCTATTTTTATATTTCCCCCAAAGAAATAGGATACCAAATATTACAAATCAACCTCAGTTAACATGAGACTAACCCAGAGCCTCTTCCCCTATGAGAATCTAAGAGTAAGGTAAGAGTTCTAGCCTAATCCATTCCTCCATGGGCTGGACTTGCATGGGACCAAACTAAGGGGGTTATTTTTCAAAGCGATCGCGTGTGATCACTAAATGGGGGTGGCGTCAAGACCGGAACAGGAGGAACCGGGGCAGCACTGGGGCGGACGTTGCGAAGACATTGCGGACAGCAAAAAGGTAAGAACCCTTTTCGCTGCCTATTTCATGCCCAATAGCACCACCTTTTATGATGGTGCTATTGGGTGCGAAAGCCGGCAGCGATCGCACCACACAGGTGCGATCGCTGCCGGTTTTCGCAGGCCCGCCCCCCGCTTCGCCCCCCCCCCCGCCCCCCATTAGCGCGCGATTCAGGGAGCCCTGCGACATAGGAAAATCTAGCCCTAAGATATGGGATGGAGGCCAATGGTATTGGAGCTTGGAAAATATATTGTCACACTAAATATGACAAAGAGAGGAATGTAAGATTGCTTTGAGAAGGTTTTCTATGAAGCTAGACTAGTTTGATGGTGGTGAAAAATTAAAACTAGCATAATCATAGCACAATTAGATTGTACTACTCAGACTTGTAAAAATAGTCAAGGTTGTTGAAGTACTAAAGATTAGCTAGTATGTTAAAAGTAGGCATTGAATTTTGTTTCGTCCTTCTGGGCTCAATTTACAAGAAATCATATGACTTACAAGAATCCAGTCATATTAACATATATGAGATAAATTATAATGTCAACCAGTTGAAAAATATTATGCAAACAAACAAACTAACCCATTGGCTATAAGTTTAGAGGAAGTGACATATTTGAGTGCAATGGCTCAGAGCCTCAGAATAGCTGAGCTGGTGTTTACTTTGCATTGTTTGGTAAGCTGAACTGCTCCTATTATGAGTTATTTTATAATAAAAGACTAAAGATTTTTCTCTTACTGACTTTTGGTATTCAGTGTTTGCTACAGCCCCCTACAGAGAGATAAGATAAAAATCCTTTTTTAAGGTCTACAACTCATCCCTCTGTGAGGGAAATTTGATGTGATCATGGCAGCACAAGGCTCGGAGGACCTGGTCCAAGGACCTAGAAAACATGTCCCTAAAAATGCTAACAGTCAATTGGAAGAAGCCAGAAGCCATGAAATACAGTGAGCTGAACAGTCTCACAGGGTCCGGTATGGCATGGGACCTGGCTGTGATGAGATCCAGTTCAGCGTTGAGCTCCTCATATAATGTCATGTTGGCATGTAAGTTCAAATGGTACCTCCTGATAACCTCCTTCTTAGGAAGACTGAGCAATGTGGTATAGGCATGATAAATTTGCTCCTGCCAAGCTCAGGTATCTTATGTGGTGAGAGACCCCTAGCCCCCTGTAGGTCCATCTGCCCCAGTTCACCATTTGTCTCCTGCTGTGGTTCTGGCATAGGTGGCACTTCTGCCTTCCTGCCCTCTTGCTGATATTGGTTTGCTGCCCAAATCCACCATTGTGACAAAAGCAGATTATAGTGATCAAACATTTAGCCAGCAAGTATCTTGGCCAGCTAGGAAGGCATTTTTATTGGTCTAGAGCTGGAGGGGGTGGACAAAAAAATATCATTAATTAATTAATTAATGTATTTATTTAAAAACAAAACATTTCTTAATCACTCTTCCAGATTAAAATCACTCAAAATGATGTACATCATAAAAAAAACCAATGTACATAAAATAAACATCAAATGAAAACAATTAATTTAAAACTAAATAAAATAAAAACTGAATAATATACCAATATCAGATATACTTGCTACTACCTTCCTTAACAGTTCTGTTCCAATCCTGCCTTAACCCCCAGAGCTCATGAGGCAGGTTTTCAGGCCTTTCTGAAATTTCAGCATATCTCTCTCTTCTCTCAAGGACACTAGTTCATTTCATAATTTTGCAATTGCATAGAGAAAGTCCTGTTCTGCAGGCAAACTTGTTTGAATGCTTTCACTGAAGGCAATTGAAGTTGTGATTTCAAATTAGTTCTCAACTCCTGCTCACTTTTCACATGATATTTTATGTCTTTACGCAAATAACAAATTTTTCCATAAAATCAGCGATATTTTCAGTGATACCATGCCATATTTTACCATGAGAAGCTGAAGATCTCTTTCATCTGTAAAATTTGCATGCTTTCCCTATTTGCATAAAACAGTGAAAATAGTTTACCTGTGCAGTGTGATATTTTACTGCATGATACCAATATTTTTTGTGCATTTAGCAAAGGAGCCCCTATATTTGAATCTTTGTGCTGAGCTACATTGATCTAGTTTTCTAGCCAACTAAAGTAGCAGTTTTGATCTGTGTTTGAGTCTGTGCTGGACTACATTGACCTAGTTTTATAGCGAGCCAAAGAGACTGTTTTGAACTCTGTTTCTCTATTCTTGGTTACATTGACCTAGTTTTTCAGACAGCTAAATAAACTGTTTTGAACTGTATTGGTATCCAATATAATAATATTTTGCTCCTTCACATCTCTTTGTTTTCTTTGGAGAGATAAGGTGAAGAACATCAAGGGCTAATCTCTGAATATAAAGCCACTTAGATAGAGAAGAACAATCAATGGAAATGTAGGCTATGTTCACAGACCCAAAGGAAGACTACTTGATTAGGCTATGCCTGTCAGAAGCTTCACAAGTGGTGATAGCAGTGGGATCCCATGTCTTCATGCAACCCAAAGGAGAAGACATCTGGAAATGTTGGCAGTTTTGGCAAGGATCACACCGACTCCTAGCAGTGCAACACCTCAAGGAGCAGTAAGGTGATGGGGAATAAACACTGAGGTGGTGTATACTAAGAGTACACTTGGCAGTGAGAACCAGTTCTCTCTGTTCTGGAGGAAGGATATGCAATAGAAAAAGTGATCTTTTTGTAAAAATTTAGACTGTGGGGAAAGGTGTATAGTAGGATAGGTGACCTGCAGAGAAGATTCACACTTGGTTTTTCTTTTTTCTCTCTTTCTTCATTGCAGGAGAGTTATTATGGCCAAAGAAGGGATATTAAAGTGGATTGCGGATCAGTGCTAGAAGTTACAGGAAGCTACCCATCAATGGTCAAGGAGACATTAAAACAACAGACTGAACAACAGTTACCATTAATAAAACTCCTGGAAGAACAATTGGCAAATACTCAGAGTTTATTGTTCCAATAGGTAGGCTTTCTGGAGGACAAAGCCATTGTGGCAGGGGAGGAGATTGTGGGGACGTCTCTGTTGGGGTGGTCTTCTCGGTTATTACCATAGGTTTACCCTCATTTTGCTGAAAGGGTAGTCACATGGATGGACGTTTTAAGAAAGGGATCCCAAATCTGTTAAGGTGAGGCCTCTCCACAGAAGAAGCCTTCTCAAATTTGAGACAGGATTTGTGAAGGAACCAGTACTCAAAAGGATAGATTTTCAGAAAGAATTTACTTTCCAGATGAATGCTTTAAGGCTAGGTTTAGGAGCAGTCCTATCCCAAGAGAATGATGGACAAGAGCATTCTGTGATGTATTTAAATCAAAAGCTACTGAAATATGTATTGAGCTATACAATGGTAGAAAAAGAATGTCTCGCTATCAAATGGGCTATTGAGAACCTGTGGGAGAAAAAGTTCACTTAAGTGTAACCCTTACTGGGGAGGTTTTAAGTTCCAAGGGCACACAAAAGTCCATTTGTCCATAATGTTAAAGTTACATTTGACTGCTAGTAAATGTGTATTTCTCTGTAGGTAGATGTCTTTTACTTTCAGGCATCTGGATAGAGCTCCATGGGTTTTTTGTACAAAGCTCACCCAGTGGCTAACCAGGAGTCTTTTTGGAGAGGTCCTTTCAATCATAGCAAAAACAGCCCTACCTGACTCTATGTCCTTCCTTGACACCCATGGTTGGAGATTCAATTGGGATCTCCTGATCTTGCACATTCTCCTCACTTCAGTTGGAGAATTATCTTGGACAAAAAGTCAGAAAGAGATCAGACTACCTCACTACTGCATCCCTGTGGGGAAGGGTGAATCAGGGAAAACCTCCCCACTCAGCCAGTGTCCAAAAAATACTTCTAAAGGTAAAGCTGGATACATCTTCAGCCATCCCTGTATCAGCAGGATCTGTTACTGGTTTTGCCTGACCTAGGGTATACAGCGGGCTCATAGGTCTTCAGTCCTCTGCTTGTCAGCCCTTTTGCCCCCAAAAGGGAATCTGGTGTAAAAATCTCTCTCTCTCTCTAATTAATGACAAGGACCCTAAGAATATAAGAACATAAGAAATTGCCATTCGAATCAGACCAAGGGTCCATCAAGCCCAGCATCCTGTTTCTAACAATGGCCAATCCAGGCTACAAGTACCTGGCAAGTACCCAAAAACTAAGTATATCCCATGCTACTGATGCTAGTAATAGCAGTGGCTATTTTCTAAGACAACTTGATTAATAGCAGGTAATGGACTTCTCCAAGAACTTATACAAACATTTTTTAAACCCAGCTACACTAAATACACTAACCAAATCCCCTGGCAACAAATTCCAGAGTTTAATTGTGCATTGAATGAAAAAAAAAATTCTCTGATTATTTTAAATGTGCTACATGCTAACTTCATGGAGTAGCCCCTAGTCCTTCTATTATCCAAAAGAGTAAATAACCGATTCTCATTTACCCATTCTAGAACTCTCATGATTTTAAAGACCTCTATCATATCCCCTCTCAGCCATCTCTTCTCCAAGCTGAACAACCCTAACCACTTTAGTCTTTTCTTATAGGGAAGCAGTTCCATCCTCTTTATCATTTTGGTTGCCCTTCTCTGAACCTTCTCCATCACATCTATATCTTTCTTGAGATGCGGCAACCACAATTGTACACAGTATTCAAGGTGTGGACTCACCATGGAGCATTACAGAGGCATTATGACATCCTCTGTTTTATTCACCATTTCCTTCCTAATAGTTCCTAACATTCTGTTTGTTTTTTTGACTGCCACAGCACACTGAGCTGACGATTTCAAAGTATTATCCACTATGACGCCTAGATCTCTTTCCTAGGCGGTAGCTCCTAATATGGAACCTAACACTGTGTAACTACAGCAAGGTTTATTTTTCCCTATATGCAACACCTTGCATTTATCCACATAAAATTTCATCTGCCATTTGGATGCCCAATTTTCCAGTCTCACAAGGTTCTCCTGCAATTTATCACAATCTGCTTGTGATTTAACTATTCTGAATAATTTTGCATTATCTGCAAATTTGATTACCTCACTCATCGTATTCCTTTCCAGATCATTTATAAATATATTGAAAAGCATTGTTCCTAGTACAGATCCTCGAGGCACTCCCTTTTCCGCTGAGAAAATTGTTCATTTAATCCTACTTTCTGTTTCCTATGCCATGACTTTTTACTTTTCCTCTCATGAGAAACTTTGTCAAATGCCTTCTAAAAATCCAAATACACTACATCCACTGGTTCCCCTATATCTACATGCTTATTAACCCCTTTAAAAAAGTGAAGCAGATTTGTGAGGCAAGACTTGCCTTAGGTAAAGTCATGCTGACTTTGTTCCATTAAACCATGTCTTTCTATATGTTCTGTGATTTTGATCTTTAGAACACTTTCCACTATTTTTCCTGGCACCGAAGTCAAGCTAACTGGTCTGTAGTTTCCTGGAGCCCTTTTTAAATATTGGGGTTACATTAGCCACCCTCCAGGCTTCAGGTACAATAGATGGTTTTAATGATAAATTACATACTCTGCAGGGAGTGCTCGATGAGGTATCACTTCAAACTGAAAGTGCAGAGTGAGGCTGGGAGGCTTCACCAGAGAGTAAAATCAAAACATCCTCATTGATCAGAGTCTCTCTAAAACTCAGTCTCTCTAAAACTGATCACACTGAGTTCTAAAATGGCTGGGTTACATAGGGCGAGTCATCCAACCATAGCCCTCCAGGTTGGGAGGAGCTGAGAGGGATAGAGGGCTCATGTATTAGAGTTCTCATCAGGGACCTAATGACATCTAGTGGCCAACCCGTAGGGGTGCATGAATCATGCTCCATTAAAATGGTTACATTTAATGAAAGATAATGCATGAATGACCAGGTGATATTTAGCTTTATAGGAGTATGACTTCTAAGTCATTTATCAATCAGGAAAATAGCATACAAATGCAGATTTTCTCTCTAGGGAAATATAGGAAAAAGTGTTAAAGATTGGGATTTATGAAAAAGGAAAGGAGGAAGGGGTGTGATGGAGTAGGCTCGTCAACCCTGAATGGGAAGGGCTCTGAGGAAGGGGGATGGCATGAGTAGCATCTAGCAGACACTTCACAGTGAATGGCTGCCTTATGTTTTTTAGCATGCTTCTTGCAGATATGAAGGTTGGTATCAGTTTTTTGTTTCTGCCCTGAGCATCCAAATTGTCGGGATTGTTCTTTGGGGAGAATATCTTCATGATCTTCATGAACCAAGTTGAGTTTTATGAGGTCTTGAAGGGTTGGATTTGAGAGGGGCTAGAGTCTTGATAGCTGTAGTAAATTCAGACTAGGAGATCAGGTGGGTCTGTGGTGGTTAGAATCACTGATATGTTGATGAGATCACTTACCAGACTAGGTAGTGGTCAGACCAGGTGATAAGGTCCATTGTTATTATGCTGGAGTCTAGATTAATGGTAGGGGAATGAAAAATAAGGTCTAGAGAGGAGCCATGTTAATGTGTGAAAACCTTGATTAACTGAGTAAAATCAAGATCATCCATGTTGCATTGGAATGTGTTGGCATTACCTTTGGGAGTTCCTCCACTTGGTAGTTGAAGTCTACAAGTGTAAGGAGTTTGTGGGTAGTGATAGCAATGTCACATAGGAATTTGGAGAGATTAAGAAAAGAGACAAGTTGATTATCTGATGAGTGATAAATAAGAACAGGTTTGGGACCTTTGTTGCCTTGGAATTTAAGTATTAGGCAATTAGATTCTCCTATTTGCTTGGTAGCCAATGACTGAGGGCTAGGGAGCATCAGAAGATGACTGAAACTTCCTCTCCATGGACCATGAGATGGAGTGTGAGATGTATTCGATAGCCAGGTAGACAGAGCTGAGTGTTGATTTCTGCTATCCAGGTCTCGGTGAGATATAGAATGTTAAGTTTCAGTTACTCAATTAGATCAAGGATGAGGTGAGATTTGCAGTTTTCAGATTGTATATTGAGCAGGCCAAGTCATAAGGAAAGGGAAGTAAATTGTATGGGTAAGGTGTAGATCTTGTGCTGTAGGATGATAAGGAGAAGTTGATTTGCATGGTTTTGTTTTTCTGGTTGGGGAACTCTCCAGCCCCAAATTTCATGTATGGATAGGGTGAATTTGTTGAAAAACATTGTGGTGATCTATCATAGGCTTTCTCTCTTTACTTTTGGTCTGATTAGATTGACTGATGGTTAATCACATTTGAAACCTTTAAATAGATTACCAAGTTTGGAAGTAGAGCACATTCAGGACATTTAAATGGTTTCTCTGATTGGGAGTCAAAACTCTAGGTGGGTTTCCTGCATTAGGGTTGCATATATTAAAAATATTGTCTAGTTCTCCAGATTGTAAGTGTTGAAATGGTTACTTACAGTTGGTAGATAGAGGTACAGTAAGTAGGATGAGGGGTTGTGCAGAAGGCTCGCAAGTTTGCACCAACGTTGCATACAAAGGAGAGCACAAAGATGCATGCCTTTTGGTGCAGTCCTTCAGCATCAAGCCTACCAGTGGGAGAGCCCAGTTAGGATAGCTTTTTAATGATCCAGCTCAATTGTGACATCAGTGGTGGTGGGTAGCCAGTGGTAGGGTCCCTGGGGCAGGCTGGAGCTGCAATTCAGTGGTTGTGGGGTGGGGAGGAGGAGGGACCCCTGTTGAGCACAGATGGGGTCTCCTTCCTCTCCTTCTGCCACAGCTGTAGATCTTGCCTTTGTGGAGCAGATCTTGCTGGAGTCAGCCAGATTAAAGTGATGGCTCTGCACCTGTAAGAGTAAGAGATATGTCTCCATTGCATCTTTTCAATCTTCTGTCTGAATAGACTGCAATTTGGGTAGCCATAAGAGCCAGACTTAAGTATAAGAAATTAAAGTGGTTTGAGATGGCACCTAATTTCTGCCCTGTTAAAAATGAGGTGCAAGTTAGTTAACAGGATAAAAAATATTCAACAATTTTACCATGTGATTTGTTATACCAGGCTCAATAAATTAATCATATCTCTGCTGTAACCAGCCTCCTGTGCCTATATTAAAACATGCAAATCAGTAAAGCTGGCATTTCTGGCACTGGGAAATTTCTAAAAAGTTCATTTTATTGTGAGAGCATTCCACATCCTCTTTATATGTTGCATGAATAATAACCTGCACATTTCATATGGTTCTGGGACTGATGGGATATGCTTGCACTAAATATTTCTTTGTGTCAGAATTCAAGATTACGAAGCCTCGTTTTTTTTCAAATTGATTTATTTTTAACAGCAAAAAAAAAAAAAAAAATAGCTAGCAGAACATAACAATCCCTCTACCCTTTTAAAACATATGGTAAAAACTAATTGGATGTTTGCTTTCTTAAAGTGTTTCAGTTTGTCCATTTTTACATCATTGGCCATTCCAAGGAGTTCCTAGTTCTGGCTGCTAAAGGCATCCGTAGGTACAGTGAGGCCTGTAAATCACCGGGCCACCAGCGATGCCAGGAATGAGTCACCAAGAGCGGAAGGCGAAGTCTGTAATTACAGTCAGTCAGGGATTCAGGTTGTTTCTTTGCACGTTTTAAGTGGAAATATAAATTTTGTTTCCATAGATCCAAATGTGAAATTGATCCCAGCCTTTTAAATGTAAAAATAACAAATGCAGTCATTCTGCTTCCACCATTTTTTTTCAAGAAACAAAAATAGCAGAACTCTCCATTAACACCATTTTCCTAGGCCCTTCTATCCCAACCCTGTAATGTTTTTTGGGCTGGTTTTTTTTTTTCAAATGAACTTACAAATCACTCAGATTAAGTTTCTTCATTTCTTTTGTGTTTTGTGACTTCAGTTCGAGTGAGTTTGGACACGGAAGGTGATGATTCAGTTTCTCCACAATAGAAATGTGCAATCTGTTTTTCTTGCCAAAGAGATGTCACTGGAGAGAATGGCTACTGCTAAAATTTCAAAGCGCAGAGCTAAAGATTTCTTTTGCCATGGAACTGTATCTTCCATTCAGCTCATACTTTATCTTCCAGGCTGGAAACCACAAACGTGCCGTCCTAACTAGACCCACGTTAATCTCTTTCATATTAAACTCTTAGGGGTAGATTTTAAAAAAGGGCGCCCTCGCGTACTTTTGTAGGTGCATCAGGCGCAAACAAAAGTACGCTGGATTTTAGTAGATACGCGCGTATCTGCTAAAATCCCGGATCGGCACGCGCAAGGCTGCCGATTTCGTGTAGCCGGCGCGCGCCGAGCCACGCAGCCTACCTCCGTTCCCTCCGAGGCCGCTCCGAAATCGGAGCGGCCTCGGAGGGAATTCGCTTTCGCCCTCCCCTCACCTTCCCCTCCCTTCCTCTACCTAACCCACCTCCCCGGCCCTGTCTAAACCCCCCCCCTACCTTTGTCGGGGGATTTATGCCTCCCAGAGGGAGAAGTAAATCCCCGCACGCCAGCGGGCCGCTGGCGCGCCTAGACGCATCCCGGGGGCGGTTCCGGAGGGTGTGGCCACACCCGGACCGCCCCGGGCCGAAACCACGTCCCCGGGCCCGCCCCCGAAACGCCGCTTCCCGCCCCGAAAACGCCGCGCCGATCGGCCCCGCCCCGACATGCCCCCTCGAAAAACCCCGGGACTCTGCGCGCGCCGGCAGGCCTATGTAAAATAGGCGCACCGGCGCGCAAGGCCCTGCTCGCGCAAATCTGGGCGGATTTACGCGAGCAGGGCTCCTAAAATCCGCCCCAATAGGCGCACCGGCACGCAAGGCCCTGCTCGCGTAAATCCGGGAGGATTTACGCGAGCAGGGCTCTTAAAATCCGCCCCTTAGGCTCTCTGCTCCGCCAGTAGCTGACAAAGAAAACAATTTTTTTAGATTAAAGGACAAGGTAACGGTGATGGCACTACACCACTCAACTGATCGCTGTGGTAGTTCACGGAGTCGGTGGTGGAAAATGAAGAAGATGGTGTCTGCAGAATTATACTTTTCACCTCTGCTGCAACTGCTGGTAGCCACAGGTTTTGTACACACAAAGCAATCCCAAGAGCTTTCCATGAACCAAGAAAATCGCTTGAACAGTGCAGGTCACGAGACAAAAGCTGATCTTCTAGACGGTTTTATACAGATCACTGAGCAGCAGTTATGAATGCATTCGGTCCATTAGACTGGGCACAAACTAGCACTGTAAATTTTTCTTTTCTTTTCTTTTCTTTTTTTTTTTACAGAGCTGTTGAAAATGAAAAGCAGAAACAGGCATCAGGGACCTTTCAACAAGCATAATTTAACAGGCCTCGTTTTCAGCTCTCAGGATACTGTAATAAGCATATTGTTGGATCTGTATCTACTCAACAGCTTGTTCCATTTAGCTTGCCCAGTCTAGGGCTCCGGTGCAAGCTAAATTCTACAAAAAAAAAAATAGCATAAATGAGTTTTTTGCCATAATGTTCAGTAAAACCCAAGTTTTATACCCGGCTTTGTCAGGAGGTGATGCCAGTGCCTATACTTGCTTTTTTTTGGTGAATGTTAACTCTCTGTCCCTTACCTGGGTACAGGCACGTGCAGGGATCAACATCGTGTGTACTTTTACCTGCATTAGGAGTAGGTGTTTCTGGGGGCATGTTTAGGTTGGGGGAGAGAAATAACGCATGCAGATTACAATTTAAAATGTATATGCATTCTTTTCAAGGCAAAATGCACCTGCAATATAAAGCAGCTGTGATTCTCTGGGGATAGCTTTCCCCCAATACAGTTTTCAAAGGGGGAAGTAATTTTTGTACTATCCCTTTGAAAACTACCTATGGACTTTAACTCTAGACGGGTAGGTTACAGAATTACTCCCTAGATGTTCAGTTATTATTTAACAAAAGCAATTACAATGCTCATCCCCTAAAGATATTTTGCACTTCTTAACCCTGTAACTGTTACTTTCCATGCATTCTTTTCTATTAAAATTCCAGTGTGGTTGGGATGCATTAAACATGGAGGGACAGAAGTTAGGACAATGTCACAGTGGCAGAGCTGCCAATGCCATATGTGAGACCCAAGTTTGAGTTTTAGACCTGAATCCACAGGCTGACTGGAGCTGGGGACACTGCAGAGGAAGTAATTACTGACATTATTCAGGAGTACTCCTCATTGGCCGGCTCAAAAATGTATTTGTACCAGTTTCTAGAGAGTTTTGCGGTCTGTGCTTCTCAGTCAGAGGACTGTTGCTTCACTGGCTATAGAAAGACAAAATAAAAATGGGGAAAAGAACCTGTGTTGTTGCAAATAAGGGTACATGACATCAAAGCCCCTGTTGCCATTAGATCTAAGTGAGCTAGAAAGTGAAAAAAAAAAAAAGAGCACGAGAAAGCTTTCAGGTCTACAAAATATTGTGGCATGCTTGCTGTCCAAGCAAAAGTTGGAAAGTTACAAACAATTTTTATTGCTGGACTCTATTAAAGTTACTTTTACATGGTGAATACTTCATGTTTTATATTTACAACTTCAAGTGGGATATAGAAACAGAGAAACAGAAATGACAGCAGAAAAGGGCCAGATGGTCCATCCAATCTGTCCAGCAAGCTTATGGTTATATCTGCAATACCATGCAGGTTATCCCCATGCTTACCAGTTTCCCACCATAAATATCAGGGCCTCTCGTTGGTTGCTGTTTGAATCCAATTCCCCATTACTCCTTGCCATTGAAACCGAGAGCAATGTTGGAGTTGCATCAAAATATCAGGCTTCTTGATTAAGGATAGTAATCACCGCATTAGCAAGTTACTCCCAAACTTATTTGTTTCCCCAGACTGTAAAAGTCAAGGCCCTCAATGGTTGCTGTTTGAATCTAATTCCCCTTTTCCCCCTGACGTTAAAGCAGATAGCCATGATGGAGTTGAATCAACAGTATGAAGGCTTATTGGTTAAGGGTAATAATAACTGCCACACCAGCAAGTTAGCCACATGCACACTTTTCTTCATTTCCATCCTCTAGCCTTTAGGGATCCACAGTGTTTATCCAATGCCCCTTTGAATACTTTCATTGTTTTCATCTTTACCATCTCCTCTGGAAGGGCATTCCAGACATCCACCACCCTTTCTCCTACTGCATAAAACATTGTGGCTTATACGGTGGTGTTCTTTCTTCCCATATCATTTTTTGAGTTGCTTTCCCATCCTGGAGTTGTCCATTTCTTCTTGGAATGGAGTATAGAGTCTATGTGCGTATCCCTACGCCAGAGAGTGACTTTCCCTTTAACAACTGTAAAATGCCCTGGACAAATGAAGGGGACCCATTTTCCTTTGGGGCTCATTTAACATTTCCAGGATTACCCTCTCCCACTCATTCTGGGGGACCACATAAGGGTTCCTGGATTGCCCGAAGTTCTTTATTAATATTTTAACCCTATCTACTGTGGCTTCTGGGTGCCCAAAATAAGCCATCTTTCCTTGTCAACGTTGTCTGATTTTAAGTGTCTCGGTATTCCCCACAAATAATTATGGGCTTCCCCAAGGAGAGATCTCATTTTAGGTATAGAGTTGGCTGATTCAACATTCAGTTGGACCCAAAGAGTCTCAAAGTTTGGGAAATCACATCCCGGATGACACGATATGAGATCCACAAGAGTATACCCACTTCAATGCTGGCCTATCCAGTAGGTGTCTTCAGTGAGACTTATATGGTAGCATAACATCTTTCATCTCTATGAATGCAAGCTAAAAATCACTGGAAGTTCATAGTTAGTCATTCTGAGCTCACTTACCTAGCTCCATCAGCTTGAGGGTTTTTTTCACTCCCAGAATCAACTAGGGCCAGTGTGAGTATCCACAAAATTACAAATGTGGGGTGTCATTAAATTGAAGTCCATATCTTCTTCCTTAGTCCAGGGACATTCCTTAGCAAAGTGGCCCCTTTCTCCACAACTGAAGCATGATGGTGGGCCTAAGTCCCATTGCCGGTCCTTCTCTAGGGTATGTGGTGAATGCTTTTCTTCCTAATTATGGATTTTGGGATCCAGTGATGACCAACTCGCTCTAATACCCTTGTGTGCTCTGGTATTGACTGGTAGAATGTGTCAGCAACTTCTAAGGTGGTTTCAAGGGAGAGCTTTAAATGCTGGCGTATCCACTGCCACATAGAGGGGTGCAAACCATCTAAAAACTGCTCCAGGAGAATTAATTTGGCCACCTCTGTGCCAGTCTTCCCTTTCAGATTGTAGCCACATCTATCCTACAGCCTTTAAGTGATAGAAGAGATTCCATGGACTTACTCTAGGCTGGAGGGCTCACCACCGAAACCATTGCTGGTATATTTCTGGAGAACACCCTATGCGTCCAAGAATGACTGCTTTAATTTCCACATAGGCAGCCCCTCCATCTTTATTAGCAGCCTGGAAGACAACCTGGCTGTTATCTGATAGCAAATTTGCCCAGATAGGTGATCCAAGTGGACTCTGGCCATTCTGCTAGCCAAGGGGTTCATTCAAAGTTTTCTAGGAAAGAGCCTGGGTATTTTCATAGACATATCTTAAGCATCATGGGAGTCAGAAGGGTACACCTGGCTGTAATAGCTTACAGGGCTTCTGCAATCTATATCAAGGAAGGCTGTTCAGTTGCTCTTGCAGGACTTGCTCCTGGGTACACTGGACCTGTACAACAGTTTGTAGCTGCTGTTGCCCCTTTATGATGGCTTTGAATAGTCACTCCATGTTATTACATGCTCAGTTGCAGCAGCGGCTTCTCTGTTCTTAGAGAGGCTGCCACGCTCTACAGGTGTGCCCCCTCCCCTTTGGTCTGAGCTAAGCATTACTCTTCTGCTTGAGGTGGGGAGTAACACATGAGAAATTATATTTACTAACATGATTTATCTTGGGGTTCATAGCCTGAGTGGGGAATGAGACAGGGTTCCGGAAACCTAGATACCACAATTCTGTGCCCTTCCCAAACAACCTCTCATTTATAGCACCACAGACAGTTATAATCATCACATCAGAATAAAACAGTAATTAACCCTTTTACTAGTATTGTGTAAGCAGACAGTAAATCCAACCAGAACATTAAATGGGAAAAGTACAGTAATGAAGTATAATATAAACTTGCAGTTTTCTTATTTTATATCAAACAATGGAAACACAATACTGGGTATGACCTGTTAGCAAGGCAATCAACATACTCATATGGATAGTAAAAAAAAAAAAAAAAAAGTAATGCTAATAGAGAAAGTTACAAGGGGGAAAGCAGTGGAGTATACAACTTTCAAAAAATGGTTTTACCCCTGAGTACTCAAAAATGGGGGGGGGAGGGGGCATTACCAGTTTTTAAATGGTGCATCCTGTCCCAAACACAAAATTGTGGGGCAAAAAACAATCAATTAATCCTCTTGATGGTGGATCTGGCTAGATGACAAAACAAATAGATCAGCACTGCAGTGTGTGAAAGGTCTCTCTCTCTCCTGAGGAGCTTCCCCAAATGGTTCACTTGGTATTAACCAGAAAGCTGACATGGTTTCAGTCTTTTACAGAAAGACCATGATTTACCAGTTTTTCTTTCCCAGCCCTATCTCGTGTGGATATACCTGCCAGCAAGGGTTTAAGCTTGACTTCAGCTGGATGGCTGAAGCAGTTAAGATGAGATACTGAATTTGCGCAAAAGGCAAGGAAATAAACCTTCTCCCTCCTATGTTAAAAATCCTGTGCAAAATTTACATTACTTATCTCAGTCTCTTAGGAGGTGCTGTGTCCGTCGGTTCCCAATGCCCTGTCTCTGCCCTCCTTACCTCTTTGGTGACTCCCTCTTCGACCACGGGAAGATTGGCTGCCATGGCGTCCTTCTGCCGAAGTCCTCCGGCGTCCCTGGACTGGCTAGATGCTGCAACCCACCATGTTTCCTGGAGGCCTGGGGCGTGCAAGCAGCACAGTCCCGACATAAGTACTGGCGATGGCGTGAACCTCAGGGGCGTCCCCCTGTGATGACATCACCCACGACGGATATATAAGGTCTTAGAATTTGCTAACACATCGAGTTAGCAAGGAATGGAATGGAATGGAACGGACTCGCTTCGGATTCCAAGCTACTCAGCCTCCTCGGACTTACCAGGGGTACCCACTCCTCGGGGGCCTCGCTCTCTCCTTTGTTTTTCAGGTGACAGTTTGGAACCGGTACTCACTCCTTGAGGGCCCTTGTTCCCAGACTTGCTCTGTATTCTCTTCTGCCTGGAAGTCATCACTACCAACTACATCAGTGAGTTACCATCGCTCTCCCTGAGCTTTCCCTGGAACCAGGTTCTCGCTCCTCGAGGGCCTATTCATTCCAGCTCCTGGGCTTCTATGAGACCATTGTGTGAGTGTTCTATCAAGGTTCCTTACCTGAACTCTGCATACCCTGCCTACTCACTATATTCAGTTTCTCAACAACTCAGCCATCCAGGGATTGCTGTCCCAGTTCCTGAGGGACTACGGCCCTGCCGGGCACTCCAGCTCACTACTGCCACCTCTGGTGGTTCCTTATACGGTTTAATAAAAGATCTAGTGTATGTCTGTCTCCAAACTCTGAGTCTGACTGGTGGTCCCTCTCGGGATCTTCCCCCAGAGGCGTGGTCATCTGCCACCGGCCCAAGGATCCACCCACAAATATCCCTATCTGTTTGCTAACTCCCTATGCTAACTCCTAAGAGGAGGAGTTAGCATAGGGAGTTATCCCTTTACAGAGATATCCAGGACCAGGAGTACATGGAGGATCTATCCATGTACTCTTGGTCCTGGATATCTCTGTAAAGGAAGTATCTCAGTCTGTCAGTTTCTCAGCTCCTGACTCCTTTGTCCCTTGTTTGGATTTTACAAGAAACTTGGCTATGAACAAGAACATCTGTCTATCTTTCTATTTCCTCAGAGTGCAGATTTTTGTCTCTTCCTCTCGATAATTAGCTCTTTAGGAGAAGAACTGATTGCAGGGCTGCCAGATACACTCCTCTCTTCCTGGCTCCTAGCTCCACCTCCTGGCCACCCCTGTCCCTCAGACACAGACAGAGCCAGCCAAACTGGATAATACTTTAAAATTGTCGGCTCAGTGTGCTGCAGCAGTCAAAAAAGCAAACAGAATGTTAGGAATTATTAGGAAGGGAATGGTTAATAAAACGGAAAATGTCATAATGCCTCTATATTGCTCCATGGTGAGACCACACCTTGAATACTGTGTACAATTCTGGTCGCCGCATCTCAAAAAAGATATAGTTGCGATGGAAAAGGTACAGAGAAGGGCAACCAAAATGATAAAGGGGATGGAACAGCTCCCCTATGAGGAAAGGTTGAAGAGATTAGGGCTGTTCAGCTTGGAGAAGAGACGGCTGAGGGAGGATATGATAGAGGTCTTTAAGTTCATGAGAGGTCTTGAACGAGTAGATATGACTCGGTTATTTACACTTTCGAATAATAGAAGGACTAGGGGGCATTCCATGAAGTTAGCAAGTAGCATATTTAAGACTAATCGGAGAAAATTCTTTTTCACTCAACGCACAATAAAGCTCTTGAATTTGTTGCCAGAGGATGTGGTTAGGGCAGTTAGTGTAGCTGGGTTCAAAAAAGGTTTGGATAAGTTCTTGGAGGAGAAGTCCATTAACGGCTATTAATCAAGTTTACTTAGGGAATAGCCACTGCTATTAATTGCATCAGTAACATGGGATCTTCTTAGTGTTTGGATAATTGCCAGGTTCTTGTGGCCTGGTTTGGCCTCTGTTGGAAACAGGATGCTGGGCTTGATGGACCCTTGGTCTGACCCAGCAGGGCAATTTCTTATGTTCTTATGTTCTTAAGACTTCCCTTGGCTAAATCATTGTTGGCTTTGTCCCATTAAACTATGCTTATCTTTATGCTCAGCAATTTTGTTCTTTATGATAATTTCTACCATTTTGGTTGGCACAGTCGACTAACTGGTCTGTAGTTTCCTGGTTCAACCCTTGATCCCTTTTTAAAAATTTGCATTACATTGGCAACCCTCCAGACTTCCACATTATATAATATCCCTATTAAAGATCTATATACCTGAAAGGAGCTTGAGATCCTATGGAAAATGTTTGCTGAACATTCCTACACTGCAGCAAGTCATAATTATAGAGTCTATAGACAATATGCTTGCTGTCAACTGTGCAATTGCTTGGAATACCTTAATCAGGATGTCTTGGTTAGACCTCTTACTGCTTTCCCAATGTCTCTTGGTTCTATTGGTACCTGATGGCATCTCCCATCTCCTTTCCAGAATATCTTTGATGATATTTTAAGTGGATGTACTCTGAATGGGAGACACCTTTCTTCTCCCTTTTTCATCAGGGACATTGGACGGATGTCCCAATCGAGTTAGAACTTCTGCAAATGTGGAACTGAATTCCTCAAGTAGAGAAATCCAAGTGACAACAAAAATAGGACCAGTACTCAAAATCCAGTAAAATGGAAGGAAAGGTGGATTCAAATCTTCCTTCAAAAGAACTCCAAATTAGGAACCAATATTTGTTAGGGATGTGAATCGTTTTTCAACGATTAAAATTATCGTCCGATAATGTTAATATCGTCTTAAATCGTTATAGAACACAATACAATAGAAATTCTAACGATTTATCGTTAAAAATCGTTAAATTGTGTTAGTGCGCACTAACTCCCGTTAGTGCGCACTAACTGAAAATGATACAAATTGACACTTTCAAGGTCACTGAAGGTCAGTTAGGAATGAATATGTGTTCCTATTGGCTGGCTGCCCTCTTATCTATTGATGTTACCAAGGTTACTACTGAGGTAATGGTTGGGGGGGATGGGAAATGGAACTGGAAACTCACGAACACCAACAGAAAATGAAACAAAGTGTTCACACTTCCCAGGTCAGTAAAGGTCACTTAGGAATGAATATGTTTTCCTATTGGCTGGCTGTGCTCTTATCTATTGATGTTACCAAGGTTCCACTGAGGTAATGGTTGGGGGGATGTGAAATGGAAACAGTTGGAAGCTTGACAAAAAAAGTAATGTGATGATCAGCACTCACGTGACTAGAACTTGTTTGTTTATTATTTTTGTTAGCAGGCACCTGAAATGCTAGTGCATGTTGAATTTGCCAATCACTGTGCATTTTAGAAAGGTGGTCCTGGCTGGAACTGTACACAGTTCAAATATATGTAATTGATTGTTGGTAACTGTATTTTTTAAGTAGCCACACTGGCACCAGTATGTTTACTTATCCTCCTACTTAACTCACTAGCTCAGCTTTGTAAGAAGGGCTTCTCTGCTTGTGTGTTGCTTTTGTTTGGTGTGAGGAGAGCAGAAACATCAGATCTGTATTCAATCTACTACAGTCATCTCTTATATTAACCTAAACCTACTCAATTTTTTTTAAATGATTTGTTATATCACTGAATTAATAATTCATTATTATTAGGTGGTGGTGAATGTCTGACTAAGCTACTAGGCTAGTATCACTGGTGAGGCTAGTGGCAGTTTAGCAGAATTATAATTTATTTTTATTAGTACTGCAGCATTAATATATTCAAGCCTAGGTAGGCAGGCAGCCAGTGCACTACTCCAGCAGTCACCTCATTGCTTCCTGTGCATTGCATTATAATATGCGCACACACTGACTCCAGCTTGGGTGGGGACAAGGCAGGTCTCCTTTACTGCACACACTGACTCCAGTTTGGGGATAAGGCAGGTCTCTAGAGATGTGAATCTCCATTTGCGCAAAAGGGCGCCACCCGTAGACAACACGATTCGACTGCAGGAGGTCGTTCCGGACCCCTGCTGAGCTTTTGGCAAGTCTTGTGTGGGTCAGGAGGCCCCCCCCAAGCTGGCCAAAAGTCCCTGGGGGTCCAGCGGGGGTCTGGGAGCGATCTCCTGCCGCGAATCGTTTTTTCGTAAGGAAAATGGTGCCAGCCATAGCAGGGTGGGTTTTCGGGTTGCTTTAGCGTGCCGGTTTCCCCGCCCTCCCCCCCAATGGACCCCAGGTAATTTAAGGCATTTTGGGGGGGTTCGGGAGGGTGGGGGATTTAATTTATAGGGTCGGGGTGGGTTTTAGGGTTGCTTTAGCGTGCCGGTTTCCCCGCCCTCCCCCCCACTGGACCCCAGGTAATATACGGCACTTTGGGGGGGGTTCGGGAGGGTGGGGGATTTATTTTAAAGGGTCGGGGTGGGTTTTAGGCTTGCTTTAGCGTGCCGGTTTCCCCACCCTCCCCCCCCACTGGACCCCAGGTAATATAAGGCACTTTGGGGGGGTCGGGAGGGTAGGGGATTTATTTTAAAGGGTCGGGGTGGGTTTTAGGGTTGCTTTAGTGTGCCGGTTTCCCCGCCCTGCCCCCCACTGGACCCCAGGTAATTTAAGGCACTTTGGGGGGGTTCGGGAGGGTGGGGGATTTATTTTCAAGGATCGGGGTGTTGTGATCTTCCTGCAAACAGTGCCCTATCCCTATTAATACCAGGAGTGTTGTGATCTTCCTGCACACAGTGCCCTAACCCTGGCACCAGGAGTGTTGTGATTTTCCTGCACAAAGTGCCCTATCCCTGGCACCAGGGGTGTTGTGATCTTCCTGCACACAGTGCCCTAACCCTGGCACCAGGGGTGTTGTGATCTTCCTGCACACAGTGCCCTAACCCTATTAATACCAGGAGTGTTGTGATCTTCCTGCACACAGTGCCCTAACCCTGGCACCAGGGGTGTTGTGATTTTCCTCCACACAGTGCCCTAACCCTGGCACCAGGGGTGTTGTGATCTTCCTGCACACAGTGCCCTAACCCTGGCACCAGGGGTGTTGTGATTTTCCTGCACACAGTGCCCTAACCCTGGCACCAGGGGTGTTGTGATTTTCCTGCACACAGTGCCCTAACCCTGGCACCAGGGGTGTTGTGATCTTCCTGCACACAGTGCCCTATCCCTATTAATACCAGGATTGTTGTGATCTTCCTGCACACACAGTGCCCTAACCCTGGCACCAGGGGTGTTGTGATTTTCCTGCACACAGTGCCCTAACCCTGGCACCAGGGGTGTTGTGATCTTCCTGCACACAGTGCCCTAACCCTATTAATACCAGGAGTGTTGTGATCTTCCTGCACACAGTGCCCTAACCCTGGCACCAGGGGTGTTGTGATTTTCCTGCACACAGTGCCCTAACCCTGGCACCAGGGGTGTTGTGATCTTCCTGCACACAGTGCCCTAACCCTATTAATACCAGGAGTGTTGTGATCTTCCTGCACACAGTGCCCTAACCCTGGCACCAGGGGTGTTGTGATTTTCCTGCACACAGTGCCCTAACCCTGGCAACAGGGTTGTTGTGATCTTCCTGCACACAGTGCCCTAACCCTGGCACCAGGGGTGTTGTGATCTTCCTGCACACAGTGCCCTATCCCTATTAATACCAGGAGTGTTGTGATCTTCCTGCACACAGTGCCCTATCCCTATTAATACCAGGAGTGTTGTGATCTTCCTGCACACAGTGCCCTATCCCTATTAATACCAGGAGTGTTGTGATTTTCCTGCACACAGTGTCCTAACCCTGGCACCAGGGGTGTTGTGATCTTCCTGCACACACAGTGCCCTAACCCTGGCACCAGGGGTGTTGTGATCTTCCTGCACACAGTGCCCTAACCCTATTAATACCAGGAGTGTTGTGATCTTCCTGCACACAGTGCCCTAACCCTGGCACCAGGGGTGTTGTGATTTTCCTGCACACAGTGCCCTAACCCTGGCACCAGGGGTGTTGTGATCTTCCTGCACACAGTGCCCTAACCCTATTAATACCAGGAGTGTTGTGATCTTCCTGCACACAGTGCCCTAACCCTGGCACCAGGGGTGTTGTGATCTTCCTGCACACAGTGCCCTATCCCTATTAATACCAGGAGTGTTGTGATCTTCCTGCACACACAGTGCCCTAACCCTGGCACCAGGGGTGTTGTGATTTTCCTGCACACAGTGCCCTAACCCTGGCACCAGGGGTGTTGTGATCTTCCTGCACACAGTGCCCTAACCCTATTAATACCAGGAGTGTTGTGATCTTCCTGCACACAGTGCCCTAACCCTGGCACCAGGGGTGTTGTGATTTTCCTGCACACAGTGCCCTAACCCTGGCACCAGGGGTGTTGTGATCTTCCTGCACACAGTGCCCTATCCCTATTAATACCAGGAGTGTTGTGATCTTCCTGCACACACAGTGCCCTAACCCTGGCACCAGGGGTGTTGTGATTTTCCTGCACACAGTGCCCTAACCCTGGCACCAGGGGTGTTGTGATCTTCCTGCACACAGTGCCCTATCCCTATTAATACCAGGGGTGTTGTGATTTTCCTGCACACAGTGCCCTAACCCTGGCACCAGGGGTGTTGTGATTTTCCTGCACACAGTGCCCTAACCCTATTAATACCAGGAGTGTTGTGATCTGTATGGAGTAGGTTAATATAAGAGATGACTGTAGTAGATTGAATACAGATCTGATGTTTCTGCTCTCCTCACACCAAGCAAAAGCAACACACAAGCAGAGAAGCCCTTCTTACAAAGCTGAGCTAGTGAGTTAAGTAGGAGGATAAGTAAACATACTGGTGCCAGTGTGGCTACTTAAAAAATACACTTACCAACAATCAATTACATATATTTGAACTGTGTACAGTTCCAGCCAGGACCACCTTTCTAAAATGCACAGTGATTGGCAAATTCAACATGCACTAGCATTTCAGGTGCCTGCTAACAAAAATAATAAACAAACAAGTTCTAGTCACGTGAGTGCTGATCATCACATGTCAAGCTTCCAACTGTTTCCATTTCACATCCCCCCAACCATTACCTCAGTGGTAACCTTGGTAACATCAATAGATAAGAGCACAGCCAGCCAATAGGAATACATATTCATTCCTTAGTGACCTTTACTGACCTGGGAAGTGTGAACACTTTGTTTCATTTTCTGTTGGTGTTCGTGAGTTTCCAGTTCCATTTCCCATCCCCCCAACCATCACCTCAGTGGTAACCTTGGTAACATCAATAGATAAGAGGGCAGCCAGCCAATAGGAACACATATTCATTCCTAACTGACCTTCAGTGATCTGGAAAGTGTCTATTTGTATCATTTTCAGTTAGTGCGCACTAACTCCCGTTAGTGCGCACTAATCGGAAAAAACGATTTTTAACGATTTTTCAACGAAATAATCGTGCCAAACACGATTTTCTTCTCCTGCCACACGATTTCAATCGTTAAGACGATATGGCACATGATTCACATCCGTAATATTTGTCATCAAACAGAACTAAATACACACAATCTTAACTCTCTTCTAAACCTAGGCCCCAAAAGTTAAGGAACAAGGCTTCCTTCTTCCCAAAGTAAATGAAAAGGAAAAAGAAATAAGAACTAAAAGAAAACACTCTTTCCCTTTCCAGAACCAATCTAAAAATCCATATCCACAAAAGGGGTCTCTGCTTTTTATAGAAGTAAGCAGCAACCTGAGAACCAGGTGATATGTTCTTATCACTATACACTATCCACCTGATCTTAAAATGAAAATTAAACTTTCATAGGGCCTGGTGAAGCCCTGCGCTTGTCTTGTCTTTTGTCTCATTTAGCTGATGTAGCAGCCCTGAAAAATGAAATTTAAGAGAAATGAAACTAGTTTGCCAATGCTTTGTTTGAGTTATTCACTTAAATATATTAGTAGCCCTGTACATTTATAGGGCAATTTACAAACTGTCTACTTTAGGAGAAAGTCTGGGGCTACTTTTGTACAGACTTTGTACAAGTTTCAATCAGAAAGTATATACTGTGTAAAGTGCCCATGAACATTTGCTCTTGCTACTTGAGCAAGTAGCTTTTCCATGCAGACTTGAAAATGGAGTCTACACGTGTTATTTTCAGATCCCGCCCAAAATATGCCCTAGAAAATGCCTCCCTTAAATGTTACTAGAAGTAAGCGCATGGTTCCACAATGTATGGACTTTTGGCCATATTGAAAGAAGGCAGTTTGTAGATAGCTGGTTATATACATAGAAACCACCATTTACCCATACAAATGGCTTTGAAAGTTTTCTTCCCATGTACTACACAAAAACACAATATGGTTATCTGGTGAACAATCAACAGGTACAGAACTTCTCTGAACTGACAACAACATATGCACATCAAAATACACTTACTTAAAAGTCAGCTGTACCTACCAGGTACTGTGCAATATTTTAACTGTGCATTGGGTGAGCAGTAATATACAATTACATTTTTACTTTACTGTTTTTAAAAATCTGTAAACAGTAATGCTACTAATACCTCAGAAACTCTGGAGCAGTCCCATTCAAAACATTGTCATGGATGATGTCATTGACTGGATCTGTTTAGTATTGGTTGTGATGCCATAAATGATATCACATAAACAATCAGGTATCATCATATGTGTTATCATTTATGAAATCATTCCAACAAAAATGTTTCCAGGAATTCAGAGGCATTACAGTGGAGCTTTCCAAGACGTTAACTAGGAAAATTTAAGACTAGAAATCTTAATTGCCAAGTGGAGAGTGCAATGCTGATACAATTTTCTTTTAAGACTAATTTGCTCTGCTTCTTACCACTCTGGCAAGAGCAGAGTTTCTCAATGCTGGTCGTAGAGGGCCACAAACCGATTATTCAGGATATTCACTGTTACGAGTGCCGCCCACGGTAGACCCACGGCATGGCCCTCTCACCTTCTTGTACGGACTCCAGCACCTGGTTCCTCTTCACTGGTGGCGGTGGGCCGCCAGCTCCGACCTTGGGTCGCCTCCGGTGTCTCCAGCTCTGCCATGGTCCCCAGTGTTGCCAGCCAAGATGTCCCTGCTCGTCGGGCCTCTCCGTATGGCCTGCGGAGAGATGCCGTCATCGGCGTCACGCTCCTCCCTAGGCACTCGCATGTGCATCGCCGATTCTTTTAAAGGGCATGCAGCGGGAACCTGGCCGCAGCCCCAGATGCTGATGTCAGACTCTTCAGGGTATATAAGCTCAGGCCTCGCTCCATAGCATTGTCTTTTCAAAAGGTCTCCTTGTACTCCGAGTACTCGCTGCTGTTAGAGAATTGTCTCTATGTGTGTTCCTGTCTCCTGTGGCTCCCGGTTCCAGTCTTCCTTGTTCCTGCCCTGTCTATATGTGGGACTGACTCTCTGGATTTCGACTCGGCTTTGTTTGACTACTCTTCAGCCTATCTCCAACCACAGACCTTTGCTAAGTTTGACTACTCTTCAGCCTATCTCCAATCCTGGACCTTCACTACAATTGATCACTCTTCAGCTTATCCCCAACCCCGGACCTTTGCTATGTTTGACCATGCCTGCCTTCTCTGTACTCTGACCATTGCCTTTATTGACTACGCCTGCCTTCTCCGTGCCCTGACCATTGCCTTGATCGACTACGTTACAGATTACTTCGCATCCAGAGTTCTTCATTACTTGCCATGACCTCCGCTTGTCGCCAGACTTGACTCCAGCCTGTCAGTGACGCCTCCTCCACACTACTTCCTGGACGTGGACGTACAAGGCTTCAGCCTTCCTTTGCTTAGGTGATTCCAGTTACCTCCTGATCCATTGGTGCCTGAGTTCCCGTACCGAACCCAGTCCAGAGTAGGACTATGCCACCTATCAACTGCTGTCTCTGGGCTGAATCACCTTACTTCACGAACCAACCTCGAGGCCCACCTACGTCCTGCCGGCCCTGGCACCCAAAAGCTCAACCTGAGGGGAACGAGGGCCGGTATAGATGAAGCTCCAGTGGCCTCTATCTTCAGCCCACTCAACCTGCTGACGGTGGGGACCCGTAGGTCTCTACCTACAGGTTGCATCAACCCCACCTCGGCCCAAGGGTCCACCTCTGACGCACATTCACAATATATATATTCATTAGATATAGTTGCAAGCACTTGGTCCAGTTAATTTGCATATTTTGTTTAGCCTGAATCCAGACCTGTTAGAAGCCCTGCGGGAGAGTGGGAGGAGGGTGAAGAGAGGAAGGCCAAAGTTGATAATCTGTCTATTAGAGATGAGGGACAACTTCTAACTAAAAGAAGACTTTAACTACAGGTACATGTGCTGTACAGAGGGAATTAATGCTGCTGTAGTATATATTTCCAGTTTGTTTCTGGCATTGTTTTAAATCAAAGCAGAACCTTCAGTTTATATTTAATGATTAAGCAAAATTAGGACCAAAAAATTGCAAAAAGTATATTTGCAGCATTTTGAAGGAATACATTTTTTCTCAAAGGCTTTTATTTCATTTCTGGAAAGGAAAATAATTCTACCCAAAAGAAGGAGCTTGTGTAAAAAAAAACAAAAAACAAACTGCAGGGCTTTTGCCCAATCCATAATTGACCTTCAGGGTAAAAAGTCTTGCAGCACTCTTGTACAAGATTTTTTTGAGTTATTAAAAGAGTAAGAGTGAACATTTCTAGAAGATGGCAGTCTTGTCTTTCAGTTTAATTATTAGAAATAAAACTGGACATTGATAACTAATTGTAGATAAGTTCAGATATGGATTTAACTAGAGATAAAACAATAATGTGCCTCCCCCCCATTTGCTCTGATTGTTAGATGGTTTAATATAATTTTTTTAGTATTACAGTATTAGCTTATTTTCATGAATAAATTCTTAAAGCTTACACATAGTAAGGATGCACAATTGTTACAGCTGTTCTTGGGTCCAGATGTTGAACGAGAGCCTCGGTGAACTTAATTCAGCATGCAATTGCTTGCCCTTCACAGACTGGATGAATCAGTGTCTGTGTTAACATGGCCTTTGGATTACCACTAGGTCAGGACATCATTATACAGCTGTGGCTTAGATGGGCCTCAGATTTCATATTAGCCTTGTGCTCCATTACTGTATTTATTTATAGTTCTCTCTTTCATGCAAGGTGAAAGAGCCTTTTAAACACGATTTGTACATTCTGTTCATACAAATTTTATTCTGAAAGTTAAATGTTTGACATTTTGATTTTACTTCTCTTGTAGTTTGATCTCCTTCCTTGAACCTCCAATTAGTGTTTTCACATGAACATTCCATATAAGATTTACAAGCATTTTCCCCTGCATTCCTCACAATTAAAACAGCATGCTACCTGCTGAAGTTGATTGAGGCTTACTAGACAAAGGTTGTAACTGAGGCCAATGTGTGTAGCATGTAAGAGGAGAGGAGAAGAAAACGATTCTCGTTTTCCTTTTAGTACATTTCAAAGTGCCAGCTGCAGTATGACTGGGAAAAGAATGTGCTGTAATTCATCATTCAAAGTTTTGTAGATCTATCAAGGAAATGCACTAAGGAAAATATTTGCTATGTGATCAATAGCTGATGCAATTACACAAAAATCAATGTTAGAACATTGCAGTAAATATAGAAGCATAACATACCCAGTATGTTTCCTCTGCCCCTCTTCCAGATGTGTGTGATATCATCTTAGACTTTTTTTTTTTGGGGGGGGGGTTCTGAGAAAGAAAACTAATAACCATGAAGGAATCTGAGGGGGTGATGTCATTGAAATGAAGCAGAAAATGTATTCCACAGGACAGAATGGGAGCCATCTTCTGAGGCAGCATAAGCTCCAATTACCTTAAAATGTTAAGATATATACTATCCCTTGCAAGCAGTTTTCTAGGTCAAATATAATTTGTTTTGTTCACTGTATCTGAAAAATATCTTCAGGCTGGAATTTTTCCTAATACCTGCAGTTTGTTGGATTAGGTTCTAATTCACTGGGGGGGGGGGGGGGGGGGGGGGGAGGAATCAGAACTTCTAGATGTACTGACTAATTGTTTAGTCAAAAGAATTAAAGTTTACGTAATACAAAATACATTTTCTGGTATTGTTTTTCTAGCTCACTCAAAATTCCCTATTCTCTTTACTGAGGACAATTTTCAGATTCATTCACATAGGTAATAATCTAGCTTCCTAGTGCTGAGGCCTGCCTAGGTCTTTATGCTGTTTGTGATTCACACACACAATACCTTGGTGGTTTAGGCATCTTTGCACTACTTGTGATTCATTGCACTCCCTGCCTTGGTAATTTAGAAATTTTTGAAATGTTTTTGAATTACAAAACTTCATGCCTTGGTGGTTTAGACACCTCGGTGCTATTTGTAATTCATTATACTGCATTCCTTGATAGTTCAGATACCTCTGTGCTGTTTGTTGTGAACAGGTGCACAAAAAGAAATAAAAAAGAAAAGGAAAAAAGTTTACCTGATTTAGGACTGGTGTCATTTGCAAAAGAGGCATCCAACATTTCTGTACATTTGTCAGCAGCCAGCAGGAAGATAAGATAAGATTCTAGAGCAGAGGGGCTGCTAGCATTTAAGAACAGTGTTTGCTGGCTTGAAACCCCCGCTGAACGACCTCCTGCAGTCGATCTCCTGCCGGCACCATTTCCATACGGAAAACGATTCGCGGCAGGAAATCGCTCCCGGACCCCCGCTGGACCCCCAGGGACTTTTGGCCAGCTTGGGGGGGCCTCCTGACCCCCACAAGACTTGCCAAAAGTCCAGTGGGGGTCCGGAACGACCTCCTGCAGTCGAATCGTGTTGGTCTATGGCCGCCGCCATTTTGCGCCGCCATTTTGCAAAATGGCGGCACAGAATGGCGCCAGCTGAAGACAACATGATTCAATTGCAGGAGACCATTCCGGACCGCTGCTGGACCCCCAGGTAATTTAAGGCATTGGGGGGGGGGGGTTCGGGAGGGTGGGGTATTTAATTTAAAGGGTCGGGGGTGGGTTTTAGGGTGTTTTAGTGTGCCGGTTTTCCTGCCCTCCTCCTTCCCCCGATTTAGCTACGGACCGCCGCTGGACCCCCAGGTAATTTAAGGCATTTGGGGGGGGGTTCGGGAGGGTGGGGGATTTAATTTAAAGGGTCGGGGGTGGGTTTTAGGGTGTTTTAGTGTGCCGGTTTTCCTGCCCTCCCCCTTCCCCCGATTTAGCTACGGACCGCCGCTGGACCCCCAGGTAATTTAAGGCATTTGGGGGGGTTCGGGAGGGTGGGGGATTTAATTTAAGGGGTCGGGGGTGGGTTTTAGGGGGTTTTAGTGTGCCGGTTCACGATTTTAACGATTTTCATGATACTCTAAACACCCAAACGGCGACGATACGATTCCCTCCCCCTCCCAGCCGAAATCGATCGTTAAGACGATCGAGGACACGATTCACATCTCTAAAGGTTTAACCATTTTGCTGATCTGTATTACCAGGATCAAACGAATGAGTGAGGGAGATACCAGATTGTGTACTTAATCCAGGTAAAGTGAAGACAATTGGGATTCAGATATAGTACTTTCTCCTCAGAGTTACTGCATAAACTGAGCTATCACTACCCAGCACTCTGAATATAAGACTTTATTCATTGTGTAAGCAGAACTACAGCGCTGGCACTGAGAAACCTGTGATAGTGTCCATGATACTGGAGCTGGATTTGAAGGAATAAGAGATTATGATTTGTTTTCTTCCAAGATTCTCACTGATCCAGTTTTTCTGATTCCTCTGCAGATAAGGAACATTGTCTGAGAACTGTGTGCTCCAAGGCTACTGAATGCCAAAGGAAGCAAGAGGCAGTGAAGACAATGGTTGCTCTTAATAAGTCAGCAGCATCATCTTCACCTGCTAGCCAATGGCATCCAAGTCACTGGAAGGAGACCATGCTTCTGTCTGTAACAGATAAGTGGGTGCATTCACTGGGACACAAAAACACAAAGTGTAGAGAAAGAGACGAAAAGGACAGATATTACCGAGAAAGCAAACATATAAGTGAACCCACAGAAAGAAATAAGGATGGAGAATAAATTACTTACTGTTCTTGCAAGGAGTACTTTCTTTCTATCAGTAGAACCTTAATAATAATGATTTCATCTAGAGGCAAATGTGAAGGAAAATATCCAAGTATGAAATACTTGGATTTACCAATTTCATATACTCTTACATATACTGCAGGGAACTGTAAAGGATGGTTATTGAGTGAATAATATAGACATTAGATACTTATCTAGGAGAGTTTATTGTACTGTTCTTGTCTGATAAGAAGTGAAGATGCAGAGATTTCTTATATAATCTGTACAACATCTAGAAACTTGTATGATCAGTATTGACAAAATTGTTACTGGTAATTTTTTGTTGTTGTTTCCTTCTATTTAACTTCATTTCTTTTATTTTAAACAATAAATCTTGTTATTCACCAGCAGAAGTTATCCAACTATTTATTATTTCCTGCATTCCCTCCCAACCTCTGGGAGCATGACTGGGTGGGGTTTCCCAAGCACACAAAATTCTCTGACCAAAAAGAGGGCAACATATAGAAACTCTCTGGGTTTCAGCCTTCACTCCAGTACCACCTGCAGATGTCAGCACCAATGGGGACACTTTAACCATCATAGTGGAGATTGTCATCATTACACCGGTTGCCTCTTGGGCTTACTCCATGCTTATAAGTTTTAGACACGTTTGTGATGGACCACCTCCACACCTTGGTGGTTTAGACCATCTTAGTGCTATTTACAATGACTACAATGCATGCCTTGGGGGTTTATATAACTTTGTGCTCTTTATGGTTCACCACATTTTATGTCTTGGTAGTTTAGACATCTTTGTGTGGTTTGTGATTCATTGCTCTCCACACCTTAGGGGTTTAGTCACTTTTGTACAGTTTGTGATGAACCACACTCCACTCCTTTGTGGCTCAGACACCTTTGTGCTATTTGCAATTGCCCACACTGCTGTCCTTAGGGATTTTGATGCCTTTGTGTTATGATTCCCCTCACTGTATGCCTTGGAAACTTTGATGCCTTTATGCTGTTTGTGAATCCCTGCACTATATATTGTGAGTCAGTGCTCATTAGCATGTTTTAGCTCCACAATCATTCACCAGTTATACAAGTAACAAGGAACTATAACTGATTTACTAAGCTATTTACAGTTTAACTCTTTTGGCCATGTGTATATAACATGTGCATGGATTGATCTTTACAGTTTGACAGAAGCATATTCTAGTCTACTAATAGGATCAACCACATTCCTACTATTGAGACAAACATCCACCACTCAGGCAGGCTTCAGTCTTCAGTCTTCTGTCCAAATCCCTTTTTCTTACAGTACTTGCTTAGACTTGCCCTGGACATCTCTTGCCTTGCATGCATGCTTCAGCACTCTTCAGGCCCTTTATTGTACTCTAGATACTACTCAATCTTTACATTTTAAAAGAAGCATATAATACTGGTAAGATCAACCATATCCTCCTAGTGAGACAGGCATCCCCCAATCTTGCTTCTGTCCAAATCCCCTTCCCTTATGGTACTTGCTAACTCTTAGTCTTATCCTGATCATTCTCTGATTTGCATACCTGCTACACCACTCTTCCAGCTGTGATATTATTCTTCTCTGCCTCAGCCCTCAAGGTACACCTTCGAGGTTTTACAGCTACTGTTCTTGCTGCTGCCACCGCTCCTAGTCAGTATTGGTATTGTAAGGAGAAGAGCAACAAACTCCTATCCCGGCAGGATATTAAGCGAGTCCCCACTAAGCAGTGGTCCAACTATACCAAGGGGAACCAGCAGGGGGCGTTGAGACGCCCAGTATGGACTACAATACCCAGAATTCCAGAGCGGCCGTGGAAGGCTCCTGACCGGAAGGAGGCTGAGGTGAATGCTGAAGGTAATCTGGGAGAATTAGAATCAGCGGAGTCCATGCTGTGGGAAGGAGAGGGTGTGTCCCTGAGTGAGGAAGAAAACTCAGAGAGCAGTTTCTCTGAGGAGGAGGAGGAGATGGACTGGGAGATCCCTCCAGAGGATTCATCGGTGTCTGACATGGAGATGGAGTAAGTAGGGCAAGCAACGTTTGTCTTACCTGGTCTCCCTACAAGCCTTAAATAAGGACAAGGCCGATTGTCTCAGGAGATAGAGGTGAGACAGGACTGAAAGCACAACAATAGGGGAGAAGGGGTGAGTTTGTGCTGGATCCCCAAGCTGGGTAGTCAGTGCTAGGTCGGAAGCCTGACTGCAGACATTTTTGGTTTCAGTGCAGAGGTAATAGAGAAGTACAATTTCTGCACAACCCTAAGAAAGGGAGAAAAGCCTGGAGTGTGATAAACTGTTCTATGTTTGTTTTTGAATCCTTGCTCTGTGGAGGAGGGGAAGAACTGATAAATTGCCTCTCGGTGGGAGCTTTGGAAAAAGACCTGGCTGGGAGGGGGCCAGTCAGAGACAATATTGTAACCTAGTTCAAAAGGTTGGCTTCTAACTGTTTTAAAGAATTGCCAGAGTGTCTGAGATTGCAGCAGAGATCGGCAGTTTCAGCCGGGCTACGATGCCTGGACGGTTGCCTGAGATGTGAGCGAAGGAACTACGTCCAGCTGGTGAGAGATCCGGAGGGGCCCGCGACAGTATCTTAGGGAGTTTTGTCTGCTTCTCTAGCTGTCTATGAGGATCCTTCCAAATCTCCTTACTATATGGTACTTACCGACTCTTGCTCTTATCCTGGCCATCCGTTGCTTTACATGGTCATTACCAGCCAGTTATCTTTAATGGTTTCAAGCTTGTTGTGGAAACGCAGATAGCGGTTCCATCTCTGATCTTTTCGTGTGCCCCTGGGCCCCAATAAAGCCACAGAGGAGCTCTGGCAAGCACCGAGGCAGGTGAGAAATGCCTCAGCATGGGCTGAAGATAAGGAAAGATTACCTCAACCACAGCCACACCTGTCTGCAGCAGAAAGAGACCCAAACAATGCAATGTTGACCTCATGAGTGGTCCTCCGACTACTCCAAGCCCTTTAGGACCTGCTGCATGGAGAAGCAACTGCGACAGGGTAGCAGTGGTCAGAGGATGAGGACATCAAAGACAAAGACTTGAAGTGAGGCAAGGCTCAGGATACGTGAAGTGGAACATCACTTTGGATACGTGAAGTAAGACGAGACTTCAACATGAAGAAATGCAATCTGGATATGTGGAGTGAAGAGGAACTCTGGTCACATATATGACGAAATTCTGGAAGGCCATGAGTTGCTTGAAGAGGATTTGGTCGGTACTGGACATCATGCACCCTACACAACTAGCCAGACTGGTCTCGGACCATGCAGGCAGCGCGCCCTACACAGCCGGGTAAAGCTGGTCATGGACCACGCTAGTGGTTCCCCATACAAGTTGACAGAGCTGAGTCAGTACTGCACATCACACACCCATATACTCAGCCAATGAAGACAGGTCACGGACCACGCTGGTGGTTCCCCATACAGGGAGGATAGGAGATGAAGTGAAGACTCTGACGAAGCCTGTTCCAAAATGCACCCTGCACAGCTGATAAAGGCCAGGCAGGTCCACGCCAGAACAGATCGGATAATAGAGTTCATTCATGAAGTGGAGGCAGGGTGCAGACTCCAAGGATCCAGGCAAAGTTGAAGATTTGAGGGGATGCCTCTACGATGAAGGTTAAAATAAGAAACTGGAACCTTATGGAGACTTGCGCTGCCAGGATGAAGATGAACTGGAAAAAGAAGACATCAAGACAAGGCATCTGGAGACCTTAAAGAGATGAAGATGTAGAAGTAGCGTGAGGACATCATGAAGACACAAGATCCTACATATAACGAAGTGCCTTGAGAAGCATATGACGAGAAGTCCTAAGGAGGACTGGCTCCTTGCAAAGGCAAGAAAGGAATGAAAGCTGGACCATTTTATACTGAAGAAGAGGCGACTCCTTCGATGACATCACTGGTGGACCTCTTCCCTCACTGTTCCTTTAAAAATGAAAAGAAGAGCCGGCCTCACCCCCTAGGAGAAAGCAGGAAGCACTAAAGGACCCTGGACAGCGGCCCTGCTGCGATGCCGAAGACTGCAGAAGAAGAAGCAGGCCTCAAGGCAGGCCCCGTGATGGACGGCAGCTTCCCTGCCATGAAGGATGGACCAAAAGTGGCTTCCTGCTGCAGGAAAGACTGGGGATGCGAGCCTTAACTCCTGGAGTGGTACAAGGTACGTCGGTGGCCTCTGGGGCACATAGGAAGACTGCAGGCAGCTCCATGCCACAAGGGAGTGTAGCAGCGCGGCTTCCAGCCAAAAGGGGAAGTGCCAGTGGCCTCCAGACTTTGCCGGGTGTCACAGCGTGGCTCCTGCCACACAGGAAGCACATCGGCAGTCTCTGGACTGCTAAAGAAGCAGAAATGCAGCTCCTGTCTTGATAAAGCATGTCGGCGGCCTCCGGGCCACTTGAAGAGCAATAGCGCGGCTCCTGCCAAATGTGCAGTGTGTCATCAGCCTCCTGGCCGCAGGAGGTGAAGCAAACACAGCTCCAGCCGCATATAGAGAGCAGCGGCAGCCTCCAGGCTACTAAAAGAATAAAAAGAAGGTGGAGAAGCTGCCCAGGAGGGCAGAATCGCAACAAAGCTCTAATGGACATTTTTCTAACTCCATTCTCTTACAATTTTTGCAATTATTGGTCTCTTCTAGGATTTCCTCTTTGATGGATAAACCACATCAAAAGGCAAGGTCTGCAAAAGTGCAGCACTCAGAACCACTGGACTGTGCTCCTTCATAATTACTACTTCCGAGGTAATGGAGGCAGTATTTGAAAAAAGTGATTTAGAAGAAGAATTATGTTCTGGATTCCATGAATCACAGTATATTAAACAGAAATTGGCTATAGAATATTTGGTGCCTATAGTCAGTAGCATCTTAGCCTCCACAGACGATCAACTCCAAGCCCGAAAAGCCAGGTCCTACAGAAATGACATCAGGCTTCCTCCAGGGATTTCCTCTGGCTTCTTCCTGCCTATGTATTTCTACCAACTTGGTTGGTGCCCTTTAACCCTCATTTGGAGCCATGGAGTGTTAATGTCTCTCATGATGCTTTGGGGTCTTTCTGACACTCTTTCAGTTTTATCCTCTATTACTGCCTTAGGGAGGGGTATGCCTCTTTTGGTACCTTGTTCTTCTTTCATGGTGTCTTGAGATATTCATGCAACACTTGGTGCTGTTTTGCACCTATCAATAGCCTTGAGAAGTTCATGCCACTATTGTTGTTACCCTTTGCCCCACTTTTGCAATCTTAGGGTGATCTGGTCAGTTTTGATACTGTATTGCTCCTCTGATGGTGCTTTGAAAAACTCTTGCCACTGTTGGTACTATTTTGACCCGCTGCAGGTCCTTGGATTTTTTATGTCACTTTTGGTGCCACATTGACATAGTTTTGATTTGTTGGCATGCCTTCTCCCTTCTAATCTTGTCTACTTACCAGTTTCATTAGAAATGATTTGAAAATCCCAATTTGGGAGCCCAAAATATGCTGCATTGCTTCCGCCATTGACTATAATATTACATGAATGAATGTTTTTTTCATTTGAAACTGAAATATAGTACCCTATAAAATGAATGAACAAAAAATGGCCGAATCCATTGGTGTGAGCTGATATAAGCATGTACATGTGCCCCCACGAAGCTGTTTAAAAGTTACCGTCTAAGAGTCTATGTAATATAACTCAAGCTCCAACAAAATTAGAATGTCCCAAATACAAGTCCCATTGACTGTCCAACACAGTCAATGGAACCACAGTTATGTGGTTGGAAATATAAATATACTTATTTATTCATTTCTAACGTACATTAGTTTTATGTATTTTTATTTAAAACCTATTAACCACACTATCATGCGAGGTAGGATACAATAAACAATCACAAAGATGTCAAATATATGAACATAAACATATATGTTAAATTAAACATTCTGCTTAAATTAAAATGAAGTCCCCACTTATTGATCAGCAACTGCAAATATAGTAGGTATATAAAGTTATAAAATGTTATAAATGTCTACTGATACACCTGTGCAAACATGATTGCTTTCACACTCTTCCTGAAGGATTCTATGCAGATCTCTATCCTGTCATCATGTAGTGTATTCCACATGGTTGGATACTGCAAAAGTCTCTATAGTCTCTCACGCAAATGCACTGATTGAATAGATGGCATATCTAGCAAATATTTTCCCTGAAATCTTCTCGGGTATGGCAGTATATAAATTTTTGTGTGACCTGATATTAATTGTAATTTTATTGTTCAAAGTCTTATGAATTAACATAAGTAGTTTGAACTTATTGCACCACAGTATTGGAAGCTAATGTAAATTGTGCAAAACAGAGGATATGTGTTCAAAGCAGCCAGCTCCTATACGAACATATACTTCCACATTCTGAACTGCCTGTAGAGCCTTCATTGTTGATGCTGGTAAGCCAACATAGATGGAATTATAATAATGAAGTCTTGAGGTCATTCTTACCTGTGAATGTAAGAATGGCTTCAGCTTGCATGTTAGCCACAGTTTAAAGAATGCTCTTACAGTGACATTCACCTGAGGCCAAAAGGTTAAAGGTAAATTCAAATAACACCCTCATTTCTTATTTGAGCAAAGATTAGAGTGGACCATTCATCCACTTTACAAAAACAAAGAGCATTATTACGGGTAAATCTGGCCAGTAACATTAACTCTATCTTACTAACATTAAGTGCCTATAAGTTTCATACCAGTGCGCCATGCACAATTTGGCGCGTATATGCCGGCGAACACTCAAATACAGGGCCATTTTATAATGTGTGCACCCATATGTGCACACATTATAAAATAGTCTGGCCAAGTGGCCATGCACACATGTGCGTACAATTTTAAGTGTGCACTCCCAGGGACATAAATCATGATTTTACTGCATAAGTCAGGGTATTTTAAAACTGAAGCACGTCCATGCCATGCCAATTTCAACAGTTCGTCCACCAGTTCACCCTTGTTTAGCTAAGTCCTCCATGTTCCCCTGGTTTAATATCCTGTACTCTCCCCAGTTACCCTAGATCCTTTAAACCCCTCCAAAATGGCTGGGTTTTTTGTTTTATACAGTTACACCTCCTCCATAGCAGAAATATAATTACGCAGCAGAGGACCTGGGCATAAGTATTTATGCGCACATCTCTTGGCCATGTCCTAAAATGCCCATACTCACACACACCCTTTTTTGAAATTGAGTGAGATGTGTGCATAGCGAGATATATAAATGCTGTTATGGTTTTGAGGTGGATTCTTGGGTACTGTAGTGATGGCCACTCCCATGGGGAGGAGCCCCAGTACTAGGCTAGACTCACAAACACGGAGATTTGTCTTTTATTATACAGCTGGATGATACCACCAGAGGTGGCAGTAGTGAGGTGATCCAGTAGTAGCAGTCCAGGTACCCTCAGCAGAGGAGACCCATCTCACAATGGTAGATGTTAGCAGCATATGGTAGTATAGGGAGTTCCGGTTGCAGGTTCCCAATGTTGAGCTGTAGATGAGACAGAGTGATAAAGGTTAGATTACTCACTAACCCTCTCATTTATCAAAATGCATTTGATAGCAGCTTTAATGTTAGTTTTAGCTACAATTAAGCCATGTGATAGCTTATCACCTGGGAGGGGGGGAGGAGGGAAGCCCACCTAGTAACTCGAGGTGAGGTTTAGGTATTAGTGTAGGGGGTTAGGGGCCACTTTGACATTCAATGTGAGATGTACGAACAGAACAGTGCTCTCTTGTGAACATTTGATGACCCTCGGATTGAGAAACCCACCCAAAAATTAGATTTGTGCAATGTTCTCTCAACCTAGCTTGATGTTACCCAGGTAGAGCGTCCATCAAGCTAGGTTGAGAGAACATTGCACAAATCTCATCTTTGGGTGAGTTTCCTCACTCCGAGGGTCATCAAATGTTCAAAAAAGAGCACTGTTCTGTTCTTACGTCTCACATTGAATGTCAAAGTGGCCCCTAACCCCTACACTAATACCTAAACCTCACCTCAGGTTACTACGTGGGCCTCCCATAGAGATATAAAAATACCTGTCTAGGGTCAGGGCATTATGGCTAGGTTCTCTCTCTCTCTCTCTCTCTCTCTCTCTCTCACTCACTCACTCACTCACACTCTCTCTCTCTTTCAAGCATGGTCCCCCCAGTGGTTGTATGTAGGAAATACCACTTCTGGCACTTATCTCAAAGTGCAAAAAAGTTATCACAATTTGCGGTAACTTAACTCTTTGCATAGGTATTAGTGCAAATTGTGATAAACTCCCTATTACCATAAAACATGCCCCTTTTCCCATCGCATGCAATAGTTACCACATTTTGATGAATCCAGGCCTAAGTTGGTAGCTGTATAGATGTAGATCCCAGCAGGCAGACGTAGTTGGATTGCAGGCACCAAGGCAGGGAGAGCAGGCCCTCAAGGAGTGAGTACCTGGTATCCCAGATAGGCACCTGAAGAAAGCAAAGGGCCCCCGAGGAGCGGGTACCCAAGTTAGATGAAATACCCAGAAGGTCAGAGAGAGCTTCCAGCAGCAGCACGGAAGCGGCACAGTAGCTTAGATCGGAGGCAAATCCAATTCTTGCTAACTCGATTTGTTAGCAAATGAAGGGCAGGCTAAATACCCAGATGGCGTGACCTCATTCGAGAAGGACGTCCCCGAGGTTCCCGCCATGAAGTGGCTAAAGACGTGAGTGGCGTGCGCATGTGCACCCTAGGAGGCCCTCAGGAGAAACATGGCAGATAGCCTTGCCATAGCTGTTCTGGGGACGCCGGACACTGCCGCAAGCAGATGTGACGGTAGCCGCGACGACCAGGCCCGCCCCCGACACGCCCCCCTCCGAGAACCCCGGGACTTACGCGAGTCCCGGGGCTCTGCGCGCGCCTGCTCGCGTAAATCCGCCCGGTTTTGGGCGGATTTACGCGAGCAGGGCTCTGAAAATCCGCCCCTTAGGGTATTGAACTAGACCAATAAATCCCAAAACATCAGAACATATCTTTTCCCACTAGCCTCTAATATTAGTTAAAAAGTTGTCATTTCTGTAGATGGTATTCGGGCAGTGCAGTAGTGATAGGGGAATGGTATCGGATGATGAATAGGTACATCTGTGAAGATTAAGAAGTGAAACGTAAGGATGAGCACGCAAGTTGGATTAAATCCAGACTCTCTTTGTCAAGAAGGTGAGTCCCTGCTGTTTCAGTTCTGGATTTCATTTACACTCCTACACCTTGACCTTCTTTAGTATTCAGGAAATGTTCATAAACCAAAACTACATTTCTGGGATTAATGTATTACATACTTATTGTCTAGCCTAAAAAAAAAACCAACAAAGTTTGTAAAGCCTCTCAAACAGGCACTAATAGTTGCTTTTTGGGAGTGAAAGACTGTCATTAGATTTTATAGTCTTTCAAATATCAGAACCCTGCTAGAGTTGGGACAAAATCCATTTCAGACTAAATATTGCCCTGACTAATATGGTTTTGATAGTGACAAGGAGAATCAAAACAAGATCAGTTGCTGACAAACCCATTCCCAATGACAATTCAGTTGCTAAGTAATCAATAGACTATTCACCTTTTGCTAATTTGCTTCTTAAACACCTGGTGCAGTCAAACATATATCATCCAATGCAAAATATGCCTGTGAAAGGGAACAAAACAAGTAGAAATATTGAGGCCAATATTAAAAAAAACAAACTATACAATGGATAATTTATCTAGCTAGTTATCCAGATAAGTTATTCTGGACATTCAACAGATAAAAGTTCTGCTGAATATCCATGGATAACTTTGAAACCTAACCGGCTAGGTTGGAATATCACCAGTTAGGTTGCAAAGTTATATGGGTATGTATTCCTGGATAACATTAACTTAACCAGTGATATTTAAAGAATATCACCTGTTAAGCAGTGATTAAAACTACAAAATACCCTCCTGAATGGGCCTCATGACACAATCACCCACACGCCATCCTAGTGAAAAGCATGCCAGTCCTGCCGGATGTGACCCAGAAGGACCTCCCCATGCCTCCCCCCCCCCCCCCCAAGAGAAATTCTTTTGTGTGCCTTCTGGACTACAAAAAAATCCAAAAAAAAGGGTTATATATTATATTCCTCATAAAGCCTCAAATAATAAAATAAAAAGATATAAATTGTCAATCATAATAGTAAAGCCATACTAATAAAATGAATACATATTTCAAAAGAGTTAATGAGTAGCATAACATCCAATAATTAAAAACTCATAAAAATTGCCTCGGAAAGAATGCCTTGTATTTTTGCCACGATGCCTCACACAAAACATAAGGCAAAACTCAAGGGAGTTGAGCCTTTAGAGACCAAGTTACCTGAAATGTTGCAGAAGAAAATTGAGGAATGTTTTTCAGTGAGCCCCGCTCAAACACCCAGTGCGAAGGCCGCTTTGGAGGGGGACTTAGAGCGGAGTCTCCCTGCTATGGCTGATGAGATCTTGTTGACCCCAGGGGCACCGGCAACACCAACACCTCCTGGAATGGTCGGGAAAATAGACGCTCCAGTAATGGAGGAGCTCCAAGTGAGCAGAAGAACTTGGCAAAATGAGGAAGAGAGAGCCAGGAGTATTGGTGTATTACCCGGAATTGAAGAAGAGCTGCAGGCTGCAGCAAAGATGCAATTACCTAAGCAATTTGAAAAAATGACTACATCGACGCCAGAAGACCAGAGCGGAATATCTCTTGGCCCTCTCGAAACAGCGAGTCCAAGTTCTATTGGAGGAACTTCCAACATTCTTAGCAGTAAGATTTTGAATCTTAAACCCGCTAATATCATAATGGACACTTTGGGGTAGATTTTCAAACAAAGCGCGTTGGCGTACTTTTGTTGGCGCTCCAGGCGCCAACAAAAGTACGCGGGATTTTAGTAGATACGCGCGGAGCCGCGCAAATCCTGGATCGGCGCGCGCAAGGCTATCAATTACGTATAGCCGGCGCGCGCCGAGCCGCACAGCCTACCCCCGTTCTCTCCAAGGCCGCTCCGAAATCGGAGCGGCCTCGAAGGGAACTTTCTTTTGCCCTCCCCTCACCTTCCCCTCCCTAACCCACCCGCCCGGCCCTGTCTAAACCCCATCCTTACCTTTGTCGGGGGATTTACGCCTCCCGGAGGGAGACGTAAATCCCCGCACGCCGGGTCGCGACCTGGGGGCGGGTACGGAGGGCGCGGCCACGCCCCCGGACCGACCCGGGCCGTAACCACGCCCCCGGACCCGCCCCCAAAACGCTGCCGACACGCCCCCTAAACGCCGCGACGACCGGGCCTGCCGCCGACACGCCCCCCTCAGAGAACCCCAGGACTTACGCGAGTCCCGGGGTCTGCGCGCGCCGGTGAGCCTATGTAAAATAGGCTCACCGGCGCGCAGGGCCCTGCTCGCCTAAATCCGCTCGGATTTGGGCGGATTTAGGCAAGCAGGGCTCTTAAAATCCGCCCCTTTATGGGGAGCGATAGTGAGACTAGAAAAAGCCGTAACAACCCTTACAGGGGTTGTAATGTAAACTAATAACACCTTGAAGAAAAATTCTGATATATTAGAACACCAAGAGCAAAAAATTATTGAAGTCTAGACAAAACTGAATAAAATGGAACTTGTGCAAACAAATCTGTATACTGAAATTACGAATTTTAAATTTCCCTGTAATTTATTTTATTTTATTTAAAAACTTTTCTATACCGTCGCTAAGTTATATACCATCGCAACGGTTTACAAATAGGCACATAGACTAAGGTAAGTAAATCTAGGATATCGTACATTCTAACAGGTGCCAATAAAGTTCAGTTACAATTTCATAAATAAAATCATTATTTGAGTAATGTTGGTCAAGTCCAGGTATATTATTGAGTTACTATCTCTTTGAGATATTACTTCTTAAATGTAGGATTGAGTAAATTCATTCTCATCTGCATTACCCTGTACTTTCATTCTCTACCCTCCACACTCTTTAGTGCCACAGATGGCACCGACTGAACTGTTTAAAAACTATGTTCGTCAAATTCTTAAAATGCCAGAAGCTTGTATGCCAATTATAAGCAAAGCATTTTATTTGCCTCAGGGAAATAAAGGAAACCAAATTCCACAGGAGAGATTTCAACAGGAGGAAGTGAAAGCAGGAACATCTACAAAAGGAGATGATCTGAATTTGAATCTGTCTGAGTTTCTGCAGAGCTCACAGGAGATGGAAGTAGTAAATAGAGGAACAATATTGGTTTCGTTCACATTTCAATCAGATAGAGATAATGGGCCAGATATTCAAACCTACGCACGGGCGTAGATTTGTGCGCGCAACCCGGTGTGCACAAATGTACACCCTATTTTATAACATGCTCGTGCAGCCGCATACATGTTATAAAATCCGGGGTCGACGCACGCAAGGGGGTGCACACGTGCACCTTGCTCACGCCGAGCCCTAGGGGAGCCCCAATGGCTTTCCCCATTCCCTCCGAGGCCGCTCCGAAATCGGTCTCAGAGGGAGCTTTCCTTCCGCTCCCCCCCACCTTCCCCTCCCTTCCCCTATCTAACCCGCCCCCCAGCCCTACCTAAATCCCAACCCCCCCTTTGTTTTCAAATTAGTAAGAAGCTTTTTACTGTGCCGGACGCCTCAGTCCCGCCCCAGGACCAACGCCCTGCCCCTTTTTCAAAGCCCCGGGACATAAACGCATCCCGGGGCTTGCGCGCTTCGCCGAGCCTATGCAAAATAGGCTCGGCGTGTGCAGGGACAGGTTTTCGGGGTTACACGCGTAACCCTTTGAAAATCTACCCCAATATATTAAAAACATTTTGCAGATCTCGCTCAGCACTTTTCTATGGTCAGAAGATATGGGTCTTTCCAGACCTCACTAGGGTCACACAAAATAGGAGGAAGAAATTCCTTGAATTACGACTTGAAGTCTTGGCTAAAGGTGGACATTTTACCTTACATTATCCGTGTAGTTGCCTAGTGAATTACAGGAATGCCAGATAAGTTTTTCATGAACCAGATCAGCTAAGGATGTTGTTAGAATCCACTAGTTAACAAGTTAAGTAGATAGAGGTGGGACTTAAATATTCAATGGTTTACAAGTATCATTACATAATATTATACGCTCTGTTTTTGGCTTCCTCCCCCCCCCCCCCCCCTTCATTACCTTTGTAAATTGTGGGTTTCATGAATATTTTATGCTTAATAGTAGAAGAATGCTATTTTCTTTATTTCATGAATGATTTGAGATGAAAACCCATAATACAAGCAAGAGGTTTCTTGTAAAATGTTAAACTGCAATAAAAATAAAATTTAAAATAAAAACCTCATAAAAAAATGTTTCATTTGCAACTTCCCCAAATTTACTAAGTCCCAAGGAGTGGATTATTTCTATGGAAAAGGCTTAACCTTTTAGGCCCAGGCAGTGAATGGAAATCCTCTCTGAGGTGTGTTACTGTCTGCTTTACTGTTAGTGCTGTGGAAACAGGCAGGACACAATGTAGGTGTTCAAAAACAAAATTTACTTTGATTTGCAGAAATTAAATAAATGCCAAATCTATGTGTTAATAGTTTTACTTCACATCACTGCTCGATGTGAATCATACAGAGGGAACTCTCTCTTCATGCTGTGCAAGTATCCTTTTCACTACTCTCTGGGAGCAGCTAACCCCCTTTCCTTGTCTGTGGGGCAAGCCTCCCAGCCAGGTAGGGAAACCTATTGAGGGGAATCTCCTAAATCCTGAAAAAGTTTTGTACCTGCAGTCCAACAGAGTCCCAGATGTTCCCAGCTTGTGTCCTGCATTCTCCAGAGTTGAGATACAGTTGGGGTCTCCAATTTGATCTTGAAACTGTTCTCCTTCAGTATTTGACCACTTAGGGGAAAAGGTCTTTTTCTGTATACCAGAAGGGCTTTTACAACTCAGCCCCACAGTGAGGAGGGATTGAAGAGAGATCCTGGAATATCTCATTATCAATATGCTGGAACACGGCTAGGAAATTTGCATCACTAAATATTCGTAATGCCCTTCATGGGTATTAAACACTGTCTTTCATTCATCTTCTTTACAGATGCAGATGAGGTTATAAGTACCCCTGAAGTCCAGCTTGGTGAATACTTGGGGTCCTTGCAGACGATCAAGCAGCTCCACAATTAATGGTAAAGGGTATCAGTTCTTCCAAATGATGGTGTTAAGGAATCCGTAGTTAATACATGGCCTAAGGGACCCATCCTTTGTTCCCACAAAGAAAAGGCCTGGCCTGCAGGAGACAAAGAAGGTTGAATAAAGCTGTGATCCAGATTTTCCTTAATATAATCCATCATGACTTTGGTTTCTAGGATGGATGGGTAGCCCCTACCTTGGGGAGGTATCTTCCCAGAAGCAAGTCATTTGGACATAGATTTTATGAGGTGGTAACATCCCAATGTGTTCCTTGCAGAGTATGTCTAAGAACTTGGTGTATTTTGGAGGAAGACCGGGGGAACTGGAATGGAGGTCTAGACTGTGGCTACAGATGGAGAGAACCTGGGAAGGCATTGCGGCCAGCATGAGGATCCCAAAAAGGAAAGTTCAAGTATCTGTCAGTCAAGAGTCAGATTGTGCCTAATTATCCACGGCAGACCAAGGATAAATGGGTTCACTGACTTCAGGAGGATGAAAAGGGTGATAAATTCCCTCTGCAACACTCTGACATGCAAGGACAGAAGAATGATTGTCATTGTCAGGTGGGAGGGGTTCTCCATAGACAGAAGAGATTCATACAGGAGAATCCATAGATTCCATCGGGAGATTGTATTGTCAGACCAGGACCTCCTCAACAAAGTTACTCCTGACTATGGAATCCAAAAAGGCCTCCTTGAGGACCTCTGTACCATCAAATGAGAGAGTGACAGGAATTAGAATCTGATGAGAGGCTGGTGACTGGCTTAGGGATGCCTCTCCGATTAACCCTAGGCTCAGAAGTTTCCTATCTTATTGGGACACTGGAAGGCATAGTGCCCCTGACCAGCACAATAAAGACAGAGATTAAGGCAATGCCATCTCTGCTTCTCATAATATGACAACTGGCTCTTCCTAGTTGCATCGGTTCTTCAGGCATCAAAGATGAAGTGGGGTCCTTAGAAGGAGAAAGCAGAGGTGTGCTGGAATTTAGGAGCTAATTTCAGATTATGCCAATTGATGTCTTTCTTTCTGGCGCATTCTTGAAACTGGATATCAGTTCTTATGCTCATCACTATAAGATCTTTAAGAACATAAGAAATTGCCATACTGGGTCAGACCAAGGGTCCATCAAGCCCAGCATCCTGTTTCCAATAGTGGCCAATCCAGTTGGGGATTTCCCTGCCTGCAAGCTCATCTTTGACATGGTCATCCAAATCTTGCTAAAAGATGACCATAGGGCTCTCTTCATTCCACCTCAATTCAGAAGCCAAAGTTCTAAACTGGATGACATAGTTACCCACCATCTTCGAGCATTGTTGGAGTCGAAGGAGCTTAGCCACTGAGGAGGAAGCGTGCCTAGGTTCATTGAAGACTAGCTGAAATTGTCTGAGGAAGTCCCCAAGATCTGAGTGATTCATCCTGCTGCTAGAGACGGGAGGCCCATGCTAAAGCTAACTCTATCAGCAGGGACAAGATGAAAGTAATCTTGGCCCTATTGATAGGGACGCCAGAAACCTGCAACTCAGACTGCATCAGATATTGGTTTAGGAATTTCTTGCAGGTCTTTGGATCTCCATCATACATGGGAGGCAGAGCCAGATGCAAAATAGGCCCTGGAGCACAGACTGGGTCTGGACCAGGCAGTGCCACTGGAGGTGCAGATGCCGGTAGTCGCACCTGTATGGCATCCTTCCAACCTGCCAAGCCTTAGAGCAGACCAGCAATTTGGTTCATCTGTTCTTTCTGCTGTTGAATGCAAGGGCCAATGCCAGAATGGCCTGAGCTGAGGACGAGTCTGCTGAGGTAATGGCCTCAGCAACCTATTATGGGATGTGAGTCTTTCTGACTGTGACATGATTAATGCAGCCTTACAGGCAAATTTGCTAGGTCCATGTCGACAGCTGGAAAACCTGCTCAGGTTGAGATAAGGGTGAGCTCCACCTATACCAACCCCGTTCCCTGCAGGTTGAGATCTTGGGTTCAGGGGCTGGCAGGACTTAGGTGAGGGGCCCAGGGTACGGACGAATGAATTCAGGAGACAGGCCAAGGTCAGGACATGTGGCAAGCAGCAGAATAAAGATCCATGCAAAGGTCAGGGCAGGCAGAGATCAAGCAGTGTCAAGGTCTAAGCAAAGATCAGGCATGGTAAAGCATTCTGAAGGAGGGAACAGAGTAGGACATGAGCAAGGCAAGGTGTCAATCCATGTTCAATCCTCTCATGACTTCTCCAAGCACTGCCCTCCACAGTCTCTCCCACACAGATGTGCTCTATATCACAAATAAAGTATTAAGCTAATGGTTTGCTAATGCATTGAGAATTTTTAAAAAATTGCACTAACCCAAAATGTACAAACAAAAATATACTTAGCATGCATAAAACATGATTTATGCACATAAACCATGATTAGTCTGCTGAAAACACAATGGGGCCGATATTCAGCTGCAGAGCTGCTAGATAAGTTAGCTGGATACACATATCTGGCTAACTTTACCTGGATATTCAGTGGTGCGTCAGCGACACTGAATATACCCGGCTATCTTAAAGTTATCCAGAAAAGTATATCTAGCTAACTTTAGGATAGACCTATAGCACAACCAGAGTTAACCGCATAAATTAAGTGGCTAATTCTGAATATAGGTGTTAGCCACATAAGTTATGCAGCTAACTCCACTCCTACCAGAAATGGCTCCTTCCTGCCTCTGACCCACCCCTGATTTATGCGGCTACATTCTAGAATGTAACTACATACGATGATAAATATCACCGTTTTGTCATTTAGAAGGATGCCTTTTCAGTTGTCTGTCTAAATGGCTTTTGAACATTTTCCTCAGTTTGTGCAGAAATCATGACTTTTGCACATCAATTCTGAGAATAGGTCCCCCAAACCACTAATCCTTGGTTTGACCCCACAAACTTACAATAGCCCAGAAATGTAAGATAACATTATTCCAGCCTGCAAAAAAAGACACTTGGAACCCATGCATGTTGTGTATGGGCTTGGTCCTCAGATAGTCATGAGTAAACTGAATTACAATTATAATATAGTAAACCTTCCATACCAAAACAGTACTAAATGCCAGAACTCAAACAGTAACAACTATACCAATGAAACGGCAACACTGCAAATATTACATCAGACCCAGAACACCAATACACCTTCTGTTAGGAAAACAGAAAAAGGTAAGCTGCTGCAGATCTCTACACAGAAACTAAATGCTAGCAGACTACCTTATCTCAGTCAAAAATGCAGAACACAGACAAACCAACACCAAATACAGAATAAAGAGTTTAAACAGAAATGTGCAGACACACAATGATTTGGAAACCACAGCAAGGCAGACTCTATATTCAGTGCAATAATCAAAAAACAGAAATATTATGTGGCGGGACCATTGGTCTCCCACTAGCTGGCCTTAGATCCCTGCCTGTAGGTGATTGCAAAGTGGACAGACCATTTCTAGCAACACCTCCCCCTGAGGATGCCTGCAATGATTCAGTCCTTTGTCCAATAGGGGGTTGGAGCCTTAGTGAGTGTGGTCAGTTTATTTGGATCTTGTTGAGAGAGGAACTGGTGTTTGTTCCTGCGCTGTGTTTGGTTGGGAGACTGCCAAGTTCCAATGCACCCCTTGTCTGGTAGTGGCTATCCATTCCTGAGAGTAAAAAGGAATTTAGTAAGAAGCTTTTTACAAATTTGGTAGTGCCTGGGTGTAATTCTGTTCCTGCTGATGAGGCAACCCTCAGAACTGAAGGATAGGAGAAAGAAGAACTGTTATTTCATTTTCATTCAGTGAGAGGACTTCACTGACTCCTCACCCAGTGGAGAGGTTGGATTTTTGTGAGTTGCAATTTAGTGAAGTGGTTTTCTGTATCATCCTTCCTCACTGTGGGGCTGAGTTGTAAAAGCATGTTAAATTGGTACTTCAGAGACTTTGAGAGAATTAACTATTCACCAAATTGGAGAAATGCATCTTCAAGCAGGTGGAATTACTCTTCTTGAGCTATATTGTCTTGCAGCATGAGCTTCAGATGGACCCAGAAAAATTGAAGTCTCTTCAAGAATGGCCCCAGCTTGTGGGTTTTAAGGCCCTACAGTGGTTCATGGGCTTCATAAATTATTACCAACAATTTATTCACAATTATTCCACGCTAGCTGCAGCGCTCACCTCCCATACCAAGAAAGGCTCGGATACAAAAAACTGGTCTGAAGAAGCCAGCCAGGCACTTGCTCAGCTTAAATCAGCCTTCCTCAAAGCCTTGTGGCTCCAGCATCTTTCTTTGTTGATATAGATGCCTTTGACACTGGGGGGGGGGGGGGGGGGGGGGGGTTGTCCTCTTGCAACACAATGACAAGGGTACTCTCATGCCATGCTTCTTCTTTTCTAAGAATTTGACACCATTGGAAAGAAAGTACACTATGAGAGATGGAGAGCTCCTGGCCATCAAGTTCGCTTTGGAGGAATGGCAAACAACATTAATAGGCTAAAGTCCAACCATCAAAGATGAATAATCAATAAGAGGAGGAAGGACATAAAAAGTTTCATAATGTCCATATAGTTCAATGTTTTATTATGTTTAGGCAAGCAAAATATTCAATGAATCAGCATCAAGCCAGAATGTTCATATCAATAAATTAACAATTCCCCATTGGAGGAATGGCCCCACTTGCTAATGGGAACCACAAAAATCTGCAATACTTACATAAGGCTCAATAATTTTGACTTTGAACTCAAGTATTGACCAGCTGAAAAAAATCAACATGTGGATACCCTCTCTCGCTCCTTTCAGGCAGAAGACATGCAAGAATTGCCTCATCACATTATAGATCAAGCAAAAATTCTCACAGCTACAACTTTCACCATGCCTCCTTGGAAAATCATTGTTCCAAAGCATTTGTGGGAGAAACTCCTATGTTGGGCACATGTTGCTCACCTTGCAGGTCAGCATGGAGCTAAGAAAACTTTGGACCTGCTCTTGCTTCATTATTGGTGACCACAAGTGAAGCATGATGTGCAACACTATGTAGAATCTTGCCACAACTGTGAAGTCAACACATCTGCTCATGCCCATCCAAAGGGTCTACTACAACCCTTGCCAGTCCCTAAGAAATCATGGTTACATCTCACTATGGACTTTATCACAGACCTTCCTAGCTCCAATGGTTGCACTGTTATTTGGGTGGTGGTAGATTAATTTTCAAAATGGCCCACTTTGTCCTCTTCACTGGTCTTTCCTTGGTCCAGGAGTTAGCATATCTTTTCTTTCAACATATATTCTGACTTCAAGGTCTACCTAAACATGTCCTTTTAGATCATGGAAGACAATTTACTGCCAAATTCTGGAAAAACCTCTGCCACAAGTTTAAGGTTTCCCTGGTCTACTCATCAGTTTACCACCCACAATCCAACAGTCAAACCAAAAGGACCAATCAGATTTTCAAATGTTTTTACAAGCATTTGTCAACGAGCGACAGGACAATTGGGTATCTTTGTTGCCATAGGCAGAATTCTCCCACAGCAACCACACCAGAAAGGCTGTCAGCTCGTCACTTATTAAGATTGTGTATGGTACATACCCACGTATCCTCCTGCCTGTTCCTTTGACTGTCTCTTGTCCTTCTGCTAATTCCATGGGCAAACCTTTGAAGAACAACTCTTGGTCCTGGCAGCAGAGAAGTAAAAAAGGCAGGCGGACAAAAAGCACTGCCGAGCACTATGTTTTGAACTTGGTGACAGAGTCTGGCTTAGTAGCAGCAATCTCCAGTTAAAGACCCCATCTATGAAATTCTCCCCCACATTTATTGGACCCTTTCCCATCATATGGCAAAAAGGGCCTGTCAGCTATCAACTCAAACTTCCCCTTACCCTTAATGTTCACAACACATTCCATGTGTCTTTATTCAAACCTTTACTTTTGTCTTGGCTATCTCGCACTATCCCAGAACCTGCCAATGTAACTACTGAGTACAAAATAGAAGCCATACTAAAATCCAAGTGAATTAGGGGCAAGTTATATTACCTTATTTCTTGAACAGGCTTCAGTCCAGAAGAAAATACATGAGTTCCTGCATCTGACATCCAAGTTCCTTCTCTCATTTGAGAATTCACCACCTTTTCCCACATAAGCCTAAATCCAGAGGTCTGGAGATGGGGCTTAGAAGGAGAGGGCACTGTAATGTTGGGCCAGTTGCGGGATGACCCCCATGATTGGCCACACTCACCCCAGGATGCCGTGAAGATCTCCAGTGGCTGACACGCCACCACAATACCAAGACTTTCCTGACGCTGATGACCATAGGTAAGCACACACGTAATACATGAGCCCTGCAGCAGGAACCCTCCTGGAGTCACCCATTGATGATGTCAGCATGACGGGGAATTTAAACCCCATCTGTGCTCCCTGCTGGCATCTCAACAATAGGTCCTCCTGCATTGTCTGCAGTATGTGTTGCTATCAGAGCCTTCACTCATCCTGCCTTGTTTCTGTCCAGATTTGTCTCATACAGCTTTGCCTCTGCCCAGTTTCATCCCACCTTGTCTCTGGTCCTTTCCCTGTCCTTGCCTTGCTCATGTCCTACCTTGGTCCCTCCTTTGGACTGCTCTCCTTTGCCTGACATTTGCCTGGACTTTTACACTGCTTGATCTCCACCTGCTATACAGAACTGACAGAGTTATAAAATGCCTAATATCGGCCCCAAATTTTGTCATACATTGCAATGTTATCCCTCAACATGTAGGTCAGCTTTTTATCATTGTAATTATATGTACCTTCCCCCTCCAATGCTCAAGAGTAGGGGCTGACTTCCATTTGGTCACTACTGAGAAGCGTGCTGCATGTATGAGTTGTTGGGCCAACTTAAATTTGTCTATACCCCGAGAGTTCTACACCTGCAAAAGACCCAGTGCTGGCGAAATGGTCAGTTGACTGTAAACGATTTGGCTTGCCACTCTCCCCTCTCTTAACCAGAAGGAGTTCACCAAAGGGCACTTCCACCAAGCATGCAAGTATCTACCTAACCACATCCTCTCCAACAGAGGTGAAGCGGAAGGGCAGAACCTGTTAAAATAAAGGAAATATCTATAGCAGCGGATCACTAACTTTACCAGCAATTCAGTTCTATGTGCACACAGGAGCACCCTGTGAAAATGTTTCCAGATCCATGTCCAACCCTGAACATCAATTTTCAGGCCCAGGTCTCTAGCCCATTGACTTTCCACCACTAAGGAGGGTTTGGCCAGTAAGTATGTCTGTATGCCAGCCTTGTATAATCAGGAGAATACCTTTCGTGGGGCTTCCTCACCTATGAAAGCCTTTTCCGGTGGAAAGAGTTCATTACTATGTTACTATCTTACTACACTTAATAGATGGCACCTGCATGGAGCAGCAGCAGGGGTGGTTCTGTAAAGAGGCAGGGTGAGGTGGCTACTTCAGGCAGCAAAAACTGCCCTACAAACTCCTCTAGCAGTCGCCTCACCCTGCCGCCAAAACAACAAAAGACCTTAGACTGCCGGTGGAACCCAATCTGCCTGGCAGTGAAGAAAAAAAAGAGGCTCAGTGGCCGCCGGGGGAAGTCAGCCTGCTGATGGCCGGAAATTAAGCAAAGGCCCCGCGGGTTGCTGGCAGAGCCCAACCTGACCGGCGACAAAGAAAAGAAGAGACTCAGCGGCTTCCGGTGAAACTCAACATGCCGGCAGCCGAAGAATAAGCAAAGACCCGGTGGGCCATCGGCTGAGCCCAATCTGACTGGCGGCAAAGAAAAGAAAAATGCCCAGCAGTCACCAGTGGAACTTAACCTTCTGGCAGCTAAAGAACAAGAAAAGGCCTCATATGCTTCCAGCAGAGCCCAAGCTGCTGGTGGCCGAAAAACAACAGATGACCCATGGGCCTCCAATGGAGCTCAACTAGCCAGTGGCAGAGAAAAAAATAAAAAACCCGCCCAGCAGTGAAGTAGGAAAGGACCCACCAGTGGCAGAAAAAGAGAGTAGGCTTAGCAGCAGCAGAAGAAAATATGAGGCTACAGCTGACTGCGGAGCTCATCTGCCAACAGTCTGACAGCGTGTAAGTGAGGTAGAGAGAGTGGGTTTGCATTTGAAGAGCATGCATGTATATAAGAATGTGTGTGAAAAAGCAAATGCGTGTTTGTATGTGAAAGCATTTGTGTGTGAGTATGAGCAAGTGAGAGCATCCGTGTGTGAGCATGCATGGAGCGTGAGAACCTGAGCTTGTGTGAGAGCATCTGTGTACATGAGTATGAATAAACTTGTGTATGTGAGAGAGAGAGGGAAAAGAAAGTTCCCCTTTCCTGCCACCGCAGCCCGCTCTCCCATTAATCCACAGAAATTCCAGGATGGCTAGAAATCAAAAGTTCCCAGGTATGGATTTTCTTATTCTTACTAGGTTTAATTATTGGGTACTACTTCATGTCTCTGCTATTTAGAAATATTTTATTAATATTTGGGAAAAATTTTATAATTTTTATATGAGATTTTAATTATTGGTTGTTACACTATTCATCAGCTGTTTTGAAATATTTTTTCTTTTTATTAGTATGGTCCTACTATTATGATTGTTTCATATTTTTTTATTTTATTATTTTGAGGAATGGCATTTCTGTTTTTCCATTGGTGCACTGCCTATAGTGTGGTTTGTTGCGGTTTTCAGTTCAGTTTTTGTCTATGTGTTTCTGTTTATACTGTATGGTCTCTTTATTCTGTTTTTGGTGAGGGTCTGTATGTGGTTTGCATGTGAAACTGAGGTGAAGTATCCTGCTAGTGTATTCTATTTTAGGATCTACAGCAGGCTGGCTTTTTCTGTTTTCCTAATAGGAGATGTATTGGTTTTTAGGACCTGGTGTAATATCTGCAGTGTTGCCTTTTCATAGTTAAGATTTTTTCTGTTTAAGTGATGGCAGCTAGTGCTAGTTCTTTCTTAGTATGGGAGGTATACTACTGTAATTATAATTCGGTTTATTTATGGTTTTCTGGAGGCAAAGCCCACACCCAACATGCATTACCATAGGCCTAATACCATGTGCATGCCAAGTGTTTATTTTGCTTTTTTTGGAGAGCTTTCTGGATTGCACCACAGTAGTGCAAGTAAAAATAATATGCATGTTGTTGTGATATTTTCATCTCAGAAAACTATACTTTGAATGTCTTTTCATGTAAAATTGATTATTATAAATGCAAACGTTTTTATTGTGTGTGGTGAGGGCTGGGAAGGAGAGGGGCACAAGGCTCTAAGGTTCACCTAGAGCAGTGGTCCCCAACCCTGTCCTGGGGGCCCACCGGCCAGTCGGGTTTCCAGGATATCCACAATGAATATGCATGAGAGAAAATTTGCATGTTATGGAGGCAGTGCATGCAAATTTTCTCTCATGCATATTCATTGTGGATATCTTGAAAACCCGACTGGCTGGTGGGCCCCCAGGACAGGGTTGGGGACCAGTGACCTAGAGCACCTGATCCCCCTACATTAGGCCGGTAGAGAATTTGCCACAGGCCCCTATCATTCACCCATCCCCCACCTCTCCAGGGACAAATGCTGGGGAAACATGGGAGACAGATGGTAGGGTTCCTGGAAGTGTGGCAGGAATTATCACAGACACTCTGCTATGCCTCCGGGCACTCTGGCCCCTGCTTTCCTCCTTCCGCAGCATTTCAAATCACCGAAAGGACCAAACCATAAAGAGGACCCCCCCCCCCCCGCCCCTCTTGATGATTTGACCTGTACCGTGCTTTGGGTGGGGGAGGGGAGGGCGCCATCTCATCCCTCGCCTCAGGCAGCAGATTCCCTTGAGCCGCCCCTGAGTGGCAGTTATGTACTATCCTTAACAGAGAGCATGGGGGGAGGGGGGGGCGGGGGAAGGATTTTGGAGCAGCAGTTACTACCTTAAACAACTTGCTGGACAGACTGATAGGACCACTGGGTCTCTTTCTGCCATTATATATCCGGCGCCATTTTCCGTACGAAAACGATTCGCGGCAAGAAATCACTCCCGGAACCCCGCTGGACTCCCAGGAAAATTTTGGCCAGCTTGGGGGGGCCTCCTGACCCCCACAAGACTTGCCAAAAGTCCAGCGGGGGTCCGGAACGACCTTCTGCGTCGAATCATTTTTGTCTATGGCCACCGCCATATTGCGGCGGCCATTTTGAAAAATGGCGCCGGCTGAAGACAACACGATTCTATTGAGGGGGCCGTTCCCGACCGCCGCCGTTCTGGACCACCGCCGGATCCCCAGGTAATTTAAAGCATTGGGGGGGGGTTCGGGAGGGTGGGGGATTTAATTTAAAGGGTCGGGGGTGGGTTTTAGGGGGTTTTAGTGTGCCGGTTTTCCTGCCCTCCCCCTTCCCCCGATTTACGATTTTTTAACGATAAATCGGGGGAATTGGTATTGTATCGTGGCCCTAATGATTTTTTGACGATTTAAAATATATCGGACGATATTTTAAATCGTCAAAAAACGATTCACATCCCTAATTATTACTGTACAGATTGAAATTAATCAGCTATATGTCTTTTAAAGTAAATAAATTCATTTATGTAGGATCTAATGGGAGCTCTGTAGCAACTCTCACATGATTTAGATAAAGGAGCAATGTTTTAATCAGTAGAGAATGAACATTAGCCACTTAACACATTTGAAACATTGCACAATACAGAGCATTCAGAAAGTATTCCAACCCCTTCACGGTTTTCCACATTTTGTTATGTTGCATCCTTATTCCAAAATGGATAATATGCATTGGAAAAACAGGATGCATCTGAGCTCAACTTTGAGTGTCATAGCAAAGGGTCTGAATACTTATGTAAATGGGATTATTCATGTTTGGTTTTTTTTAATTAATTTGCACAGATTTCTATAAACCTGATTTTGCTTTATCATTATGGGGTACTGAGTGTAGACCGAGGAGGGAAAGAAATGCATGTTATCCATTTTAGAATAAGACTGTAACATAACAACATGTGGGAAACGTGAAGGGGTCTGAATACTTTCTAAATGCTCTGGATTGTGCAACGTTTCAACTGTGTAAGTGGCTAATGTCCATTTTCTACTGATTAAAAATCGAAATGAGAATGCTGGATACAGCTTTCTTTTAAAGAAAAATACAGTCATGGGATACTTGATGCATACCTGCCCCTTATACCTCAGTTGCTCTGAAGCTGCACTAGTAAATTCATAGACTTTTACTGGCACAGAAAAGGAAACTTCAAAAAGTTGTTCCCATTAAGACATTTGCCTCTACATGAAATAGGTCTCTTGGGGTCTTGACATGGCTACAGTCATCAGTGAGTTACAGCATATTGTTAAGATGCTCTCTTTGCTCTCTGAGTGGTGCTGGTGTAAAAGTGAGAGCCTTCTGATGGAAAGCAAAGCTGCATTTTCTCCTGTTACTAAGAAGACAAGAGGTCAGAGGAAGTGCTTTGACTGCTTTCTTTAAACATTCACTTTTGTTATGGGAAAGTTCTTATAAACCACCTCAGCTCATTCTAAAGCCCTGTATAGACATAAGAGCCAACTCTCACTGATCCAGCTACTCCCAGCTTGCATTAGCTTTACCCTCTGCCAGCGTCTCGTGGTTGCGGAATGAATCACTCACACCATTTTGACAGAGTGCTTAGAGCAGCTCAGTCAGTCAGAACTAGACTACCAAGGACCAGATGTGCTAAAGAGGATTTCCCATTTTATGTCTAAAGAAAAAAGTATATCTGGCCCTTAGTGTAGCTGGTGTATTTCTTAAAGAAGGGTTGAGATGACATGTAACTGTGTATTCGAATTGTTTGTTTGTCATCACCTAACATCCCCTCAGACTGCTGGAATCAGTCTTGTTCCCTCTAAGCTGTGTAGGGGATTGCCAATACCTTTCTCACCCACTTGGAGTCACTTCAGTCGTTTCGTTTTTTGAACCGAATGGGGCTCCCTAGTTTGTGGGAGCTCTTGGTCTTCCATGCAATTCAAACTGTGGCATGGCAGGAGGAAAGGCAGGTGGGGGAAATGTGTTGACAGGCCCCTGCATAGCTTAGAGGAAACTGCTAACTCAGTACTTTATTGAGCTAATAACTCTCTTTAAACCATAAACATCATGCAGAATCTCTCTATAATGCAAATAGCTGTAATGGTATTGGAGCTCATGTAGCTGCACATATCACCAGTGGTTTTAATGCATGCATTTTACCCAGATTTTATTATGATTATTATTATCATGATTTGTATAGTGTATACTAGATGTATGCAACGCTTTACAGAGAACCATAGAGGATAATTCTAAATAGTGTGGATACTGTGGCTCATGCACACATTAGAGGTGTCTAACGTTATGCCAGCATTTTATAAACTGTGTAATGGAAGCCACATGGTTTACACAATACCATGTATCTCCACCCTGAAAGTACATGCATATGTTTCAGTACACATTGTTATGACTTGTAAGAGTGTGAACCCTGGGCCGAGGTGAGAGAGGTGACTCCGCCCACAGGGAGGAGACCTGTGAGCCTCACCATCGGTAGGCGCGGTCTCAGTGGTGTCAGACAAGGCTGTGAAACAGAGTTTTTATTAAGAGAAGAGAAAGGCACAGCCCACGGAGCAGGAGGTGCAGTAAAATTATAGTTCTGAGCAGAGGGGTATACCCAAGGGTGATACCTCTGATATGAAGATCCAGTAGTGGCCCGCAGAGAAGGGTATGCCAGGAAGTCTTGCAGTAGTGTAGAAATACCTCAGACATGCAGATCCAGTAGTGGCCCACGGAGCGGGGTACACCAGAGAGGTGTCTCAGTAGCGGTAATGAGATGATAGTCTGAGGTGCAGGAACCTGTAGCGATGGTGCGGTAATGACCTGCAGCACAGGGTATACTGGAGTGGTTCCTCCTGGGATGATGAGGTAGTGGGCCGAGGCAGGGGGTACACTGAAGAGGATCCCACAATGATGCTGGTATAGTTGAAGTCCGTAGTAGTAAGGTACTCACAGGGGGTAGCTCCAGGAGAGATCCTGAGAAGCAGGACAGATAGAAGTCCAAGGCAGGAAGGCCCTCCAAGGAGCAGTTAGCCTAGAGACAAGGAAGAGCCCCCAAATAGCGGGTACCCAGAGTGTCTCACGCCAAGTGTAGAGTCTGGAACCGGAAGTCCAAGGATGGAGTGGAATTCAGCAACGAGGAAACTCCTTGCTAACTCATCAAACCAAAGGGCCAGCCAGCTTAAGTACAACAGATAGATGACTTCATCCGGGGGGACACCCCCGAGGTTCCCGCCATGACTTGAACAAAGGTGGCCCGTGCACACGCGCGACTAGGTAATTCCTGAAGCAAGATGGCGGCCGGCAGCCAGGGCTGGTGGAAGCACTAGGCGAACTAGGCCTAGTGCTTCCACCAGCCCGGTGGACCTCATCCCACTGGCGGCTGAGCAGCGACACATAGCACGCAGGCAGATTGGCAGGGCCGTTGTGGTGCTCACGTCACCACGGCCCGAAAAAAAATGTCACGTTCAAGCCTGCAGGTGCTCCTCCTCCTTCCTGCCCGCGCGACCCCGGAAGAAAACTTTGCCAGAGCCGCGCGGGCAGGAATGAGGAGGAGCATCAGCGCATACAGAAGAGGAGCAACTGCCACCACGTGCAGGAAGGAGGAGGAGCATCAGTGCGTGCAGAAGAGGAGCAGCCGCCGTGGGCCGCCGCAAATCCCAAGTTACAGTGGCCCGAGAAGAGGAAGAGGCCCAGTAGCAACCAGTGAAGAGGAGGCCCGGAGGTGTGAGAGAAAGGCTAAGGGCCTGTAGAGGGTGTATGTGTACGTGTATGAAATGAGTTGAGAGATTGTGTGTGAGAGTGAGTTGAGAGACTGTGTGAGGGAGTGAGGACCTGAATGTTTGTAGAGAAAGCATGTGAGAGCCTCTGTGTGTGTGAGAGAGACAGCATGTGACAGTGAGAGCCTGTGCTTGAGCAAGACAGCATGTGGGAGGGAGAGACTGTGTGTATGAATGATTGTATGAGAGAGAGCATGCGAAAGTGAGAGCCTGTGCTTGAGCAAGACAGCATGTGGGAGTGAGAGAGAGCCTGTGTATGTGAGTAAGACAGCATGTGACAGTGAGAGCCTGTGCTTGAGCAAGACAGCATGTGGGAGGAGAAGACTGTGTGTATGAATGATTGTATGAGAGAGAGCATGCGAAAGTGAGAGCCTGTGCTTGAGCAAGACAGCATGTGGGAGTGAGAGAGAGCCTGTGTATGTGAGTAAGACAGCATGTGACAGTGAGAGCCTGTGTGTATATATGATTGTATGAGAGAGAGAGCATGTGACAGTGAGAGCTTGTGCTTGAGCAAGACAGCATGTGGGAGTTAGAGAGAGCCTGTGTGAGTGAGAGTCAGACAGCATGTGCCAGTGAGAGCCTGTGTGTATGAATGATTGTATGAGAGAGAGCATGTGAGAGTGAGAGACTGTGCTTGAGCAAGACAGCATGTGGGAGTGAGATAGAGCCTGTGTGTGTGAGTCAGACAGCATGTGCCAGTGAGGGTCTGTGTGTATGAATGATTGTATGAGAGAGAGCGTGTGAGAATTAGAACCTGACTGTGTTTGAGGGAAGAAGATGGAGAGAAAAGAAATAGAAAAAAAGACAATATAAAAGGAATTGGCAAAAAAATAAGAAAGGGAAGGTGGAAAAAAATAAAGGGAAGGTGGGAAAAAAAAGCCTGTGACCAACCAATTAGAAAACGAAGATCAGACAGCAAAGGTAACAAAAAAATTACTTTTTAGTGATTGGCACATGTAATCTTTGGGAATGTGCAAGAGTAGCACTTTCTCTATGCGGATCTCACAATGTACGAGATCAGCATGGAGGAAGCAGAAACCCACGGGGCCTGCACAGAGGAGGCAGCAGAATGGGCTTCAGTGCCAGTAGCATCAATCGGCTCCTCCCCAATAGCCATGCGACAGCAGTGACAGTGGCAGCAGAGGAATGAGAGAGGCTCTGAGGTTGCTGGCAAAAGAAAGAGAGGGGGGTCTGCCTTTAGTGTGTGCATGTGTATGAATGGGAGTCTGCCTGGGGGTGTATGTGTGTGAATGCATGGGTGCCTGCCTGAGGGTGTGTCTGTGTATGAGAATGAATGGGTGTCTTCCTGGGGTTTGTATGTGTGAGAATAGGTGTCTGCCTGGGTGTGTGGTGCATGTGTGTGTGTGAATGAATTGGTGCCTACCTGGGGTCTGTGTGTGTGAGAATGAATGTGTACATGCCTGGGAGATCGGGAGGGAGTGGAGTGAAAATGAATGGGAGCCTGCCTGGGGGTCAGTGTGTGTGTGTGTGTGTGTGTGTGTGTGTGAGAATGACTGGGAGCTTGCCTGGGTGTGTGTGTTTGTGTGTATGTGAGGGAGCCAGTGAGTGTGAGAGCATGAGTGTATATGAGAAAATCCAAGGGAGTAAGTGTTTGTGTGGGGGAGTGTGTGTAGGGGGAGAGTGTGTCTTAGAGCCTGAGAGTGTGTCAGTGTCTGTGAGAGCGAGATGTTATGGTGGATATAAGAGTATGAATGTGTATGTATGTGACAGTGTATGTGTGAGAGAGAGAGGATAACCTCCTAATCCTCGACAATATCAGGGTGACTCGAAATCAAGAGCTCCCACAGAAGGGGACAGCAGGGGCTTTTTAAAATCCTTATTAGTTTTAATTATTGGATGTTATTTGATATATGTGCTGTTTTTAAATATTTTATTGGTGTTTGGGAAATTGTAAAAAATGTATATGATTTTAATTAACAGAAATTCTATGTATCAGTAGTTTTAAAATATTATTTTATTAGTATGGTTTTACTATTATAACTGATGTTTTATGTTTCTTGATTTTATTGTTTTATGAGGAATGGTGGTTCTGTTTTTCCATTATTAATACACAGAGTCTAGTTTCTTGGAGTTTCCATTTCAGTTTTTGTCCAATTTGTGCTCCTTTATTTTGTATTCTGAATTTGGTGAGAGTCTGTCTCTGCTCTGTGTGTGTGACCGTGATGAGAGATTCTGCCAGCATGTAGTGTCTGTATAGGGATCTATAGCAATCGGGTTTGTTTTGTTTCCTTAGTAGGTGGTGTATTGGTATTCTAGGACCCAGTGTAATATTTACCCTTGCTTTTTCACAGGTAGGGTTATTATTGTTTGAGTCCTTGGTGTTATTACTATTATGTTACAATGGAATTGCAGAATAGATTTTGAGTGTCTTTTTTGCTGGGTTTTGTGTTAGTTCACAATGTGCCTGGCAGTGGAAGGTGTTTGTGCTGCTGTGTGAGGTGACACCAGAATTTGAAAATATCTTTTAGTATGATGAGCTGTAAGGGAAACATCCAAGCTCCATTATTTGGGGGAATTTCAGTGGATGCACAAAGTTAGAGAACTGGAGGTGCAGGATTTGTATTGACATTCTGTCCCTTCCTATATATTCCAGACTTCACTCTCATAGCCATATAGAATTAGTTGAATGAGACTATCAAATAATTTTATAGTAGTTTTACTAGAAGGGTGGAACTGGCCAGCTTTTTAAAATTATGCAGAAGACCCTTTGGACTTTTTTATTAACACTTTTTTTTTGTAACCAATTTTAAAGCAGGATCCATGCTATAGAGGTGGGTGTGATGAAGAAATGTCATTTTGGCTCCCCCCCCCACTGAATTTCTGTGACCTTAAGCATTAGTACAAGAAGGATTAAGGGGGGAATGCTGGAGAGGCACACAAATGCATTAGCCCTGTATGAGAGTTGTTATTGGTCATAGGGAAGATTTGTTTTGTGTTACTTTTTTGATTCTGTTTTTGAATTTGCCTTTCTAGTTCGCCCTGTCCAAGTATAGGTTTGATAAAGTTTATGTGTTCCATTGTTAGAATGGTTTTAGTTAATAGGAAAGGTTATTATAGTAGATAAACAGCAGGCTAGCACTTCAGGTGCACACGAAGGGGGTGCACAAAGGGGCAAGCTCCTCTGTTGCACTCCTTTGTGCAGTTCAAGGGTGCGTACCCATCAGAGACCCTCTGTGTGCTACTGGGTGCAAACCATATGGGGCTGCAAGCGGCGGCAAAGAGGAGTGGAGATTTGGTAGGCCACAATCAGTACCCAACCTGCTCGCGACCCAGAAAACCACACAATCGGTGGGCGTGATCGAGAACAATGTAGGAGTCGGGGCCGAGACCGGGGGGGGGGGGGGTTGCGCAAGGGAGAAGGCTCGCCTAAGGTGCCTAATCCCCTTGCACCGGCCCTGCTGGCAGTGCCCACGCTGTCCCGGGAATGCTAGGCTGGTCGGCAGTGGTTGGCGGAGACCGACATTCTTCCAAGAGATGACAAGGCAGCAAAGAAAGAGGTGAGGATTAGTGGTCGCAGCCATCTGCGACTGACGAGTGTAACACATATACATTTTTTAATCAGGAATCACATAGTTTATGCATCTATTTTATAAAAGTGCGTGCATATATTTTACGCGTTTTAAATAATTGTAACATGTACCTAATAACCCTTAGTTTATGAGCAGAATCAGGTGTTTTATAAAGTTGACTGATGTATGTGCATATCATACTTATGAAAATATTTAGTTGTGCAGGTACTTCCAAACACCAGTTTGCTGAGATCTCCACTAGCTAACCCAGATTTTCACCAGCTCACCCACACCTTTGTTGAACCAACTTTCCCCCTAACTAGGTACTATACAAAAAACTCTTACAAACTTCAGACAATAACCACACCTTGTAACTCTGGTAATATTTATCTTTATTACTTACATATAAGGAAATCAGCAAGATCATATTATAATCTGAAGAAATCAAGAAATACAGACCAATATATCACTTCAGGTCATTAATTAATATACAGTTAGTAATTGGTGCTTTGCACCTTTGAGTGGTCTTACTAACATGATGTCAGCTTCTATCCAATAACTCTATAAATTATCAGTAACTGCAGATTTAGTAACATGAGGAACTTTGTCGAACGCCTTCTGAAAATCCAAGTACACTACATCTACTGGTTCACCTTTATACACATGTTTATTAACTCCTTCAAAAAAGTGAAGCAGATTTGTGAGGCAAGACTTGCCTTGGGTAAAGCCATGCTGACTTTGTTCCATTAAATCATGTCTTTCTATATGTTCTATGATTTTGATATTTAGAATATTTTCCACTATTTTTCCTGGTACTGAAGTCAGGCTAACTGGTCTGTAGTTTCCCGGATTGCCCCTAGAGCCCTTTTTAAATATTGGGGTTACATTAGCTATCCTCCAGTCTTCAGGTACAATGGATGATTTTAATGATAGGTTACTAATTTTTACTAATAGGTCTGAAATTTCATTTTTGAGTTCCTTCAGAACTCTGGGGTGTATACCATCCAGTCCAGGTGATTTACTACTTTTCAGTTTGTCAATCAGGCCTACCACATCTTCTAGGTTCACCGTAATTTGGTTCAGACCATCTAAATCATTACCCATGAAAACTTTCTCCAGTACGGGTACCTCCCCAACATCCTCTTCTGTAAACACCAAAGCAAAGAAATCATTTAATCTTTCCGAGATGGCCTTATCTTCTCTAAGTGCCCCTTTAGCCCCTCGATAATCTAACGGTCCAACTGACTCCCTCACAGGCTTTCTGCTTCGTATATATTTTTTTAAAGTTTTTACTGTGAGGTTTTGCCTCTACGGCGAACTTATTTTCAAATTCTCTCTTAACCTGTCTTATCAGTGTCTTACATTTAACTTGCCAACACTTATGCATTATCCTATTTTCTTCTGTTGGATCCTTCTTCCAATTTTTGAATGAAGATCTTTTGGCTAAAATAGCTTCTTTCACCTCCCCTTTTAACCATGCTGTTAATCGTTTTGCTTCTTTCCACCTTTCTTACAGCTCGATACAGTAAAGTGGGGCCGTGGTTACCCCGCTCCTAACCCGCTTTCTACTCACTTTCCGGCCGCGTTAGCCCTTCCTGCGATACACTATCCCCTTTAACCCATCCTTACCGCCTCTTTAAATCCCCGGGTAACCCCTTCCGCACGCGGCATGTATATCAGATGTAAACGATCGAATTAGCTATTCCCTCCCATACAGTAACGCGCCCCCCGACTATCGCTATTTTACCCTGCCATTTTGCCCCACGTTTAACCTGCTAACTTACCGCCTACCCTTACCCCTGCGTTAGAGGCAGGGGTAATGGTAGACGGCAAACTTTCCCCCAAAAGGAAACCTCTAAAAACCTAAAATCCCCTCCTCCCAAAGCGACTCGATATTACTTTCTGTTGTTTTCTTACTTTTGTTGCTTTTCAGCCCCTTCCCTTCTCTGCCGCCCTCCGGAGGGGCAGCCGGCGGCAAAAGCGGTTCGCAGCGGTCCCCCCCATGCAGGTCCCGGTTCTCCTGGCTCGGCAACAGCAGTACAACAGCTAGGGCTCCATCCGGCTTGCAGCGTTCCTCCTCACCCCCCACGCAGGTCCCGTGACGTCACGTACGCCTGTCTATGTGCTTTCATTGGCCGGAGCGCCCAAATCGACGGGCGCTCTGGCCAATGAAAGAACGTTCCGCTTCGCTCGTGCAGGAGAGGGCACTTCACGCCGAGCCAGGAGAACCGGGACCTGCGCAGGGGGGGTTGGGAGGAGGAACGCTGCAAGCCGGATGGAGCCCTAGATGTTGTACTGCTGTTGCCGAGCCAGGAGAACCGGGACCTGCGCGGGGGGGGGGGGGGGGGAGGAGGAACGCTGCAAGCCGGATGGAGCCCTAGCTGTTGTACTGCTGTTGCTGAGCCAGGAGAACCGGGACCTGCGCGGGGTGGACTGCTGCGAGCCGCTTTCACCGCCGGCTGCCCCCTCCGGAGGGCGGCAGAGAAAGGAAGTGGCTGAAAAGCAACAAAAGGTAAGTTGGCACATGTCGAGCCGCTTCGGGAGGAGGGGATTTTCGATTTTTAAGTTTTCCTGGGTTAAAGTTGGGATCTACTTCCTGGTGCCTGTCATTTCAAATGTCATTTGAAATGACAGGTACCAGCGCACCCAGGATACTGTATAGGCGCTGTATTAAGCGCCTATACAGTAAAATGGGTTGCGCGGGCCTAACGCTTCGCCTAACACTTTGCATACGCGGCTTGCATTTGCAAGCAATTTAAATAGAGTATCGAGCGGTATGTGATCAGAACAGTGCGTGGGGCAAACGAGGGTGCGCCCGGCACTGCCGCACTCTTTCTAACGCGGCCTTACTGTATCGACCCGTTAATGTGTGGAATACATCTGGACTATGCTTCTAGGATGGTATTTTTTAACAATGACCACGCCTCTTGCACACTTTTTACCTTTGTAGCTGCTCCTTTCAGTTTTTTTCTAACTATTTTTCTCATTTTATCAAAGTTTCCCTTTTGAAGATTTAGCACGAGATCTGTGGATTTGCTTACTGTCCCCCTTCCAGTCATTAATTCAAATTTGATCATATTATGATCACTATTGCCATGCGGCCCCACCAACGTTACCTCTCTCACCAAATCCTGTGCTCCACTGAGAATTAGATCTAAAATTGCTCCCTCTCTTGTCAGTTCCTGAACCAATTGCTCCATAAAAATATCATTTATTCCATCCAGGAACTTTATATCTCTAGCATTTACCGATGATACATTTACCCAGTCAATATTGGGATAATTGAAATCTCCATTATTACCGCACTACCAATTTGGTTAGTTTCCCTAATTTCTCTTACCATTTCACTGTCCATCTCACCATCTTGACCAGGTGGACAGTAGTATACTCCTATCACTATAGTCTTCCCCAACACACAAGGGATTTCTACCCATAAAGATTCATTTGTGCATTTAGTCTCATGCAGGATGTTTATCCTGTTGGACTCTATGCCATCCATGACATAAAGCAATACACTGCCTCCCAGGTGCTCTTCTCTGTCATTGTGATATAATTTGTAACTCAGTATAGCATTGTCCCATTGGTTGTCTTCCTTCCACCATGTCTCTGAGATGCCACTTAAGTCTATGTCATCATTCACTGCTATACATTCTAATTCTCCCATCTTACTTCTTAGACATCTGGCATTAGCAAACATTGGATTGACTATAAAAAAAAAAACTTTTGATAGCATCCCACACTCTTGGATAATACATTGGCTTAAAATGTACAGAGTAAACCCTGAAATAATTGAGTATATTAAGTTTATCATGAAAATATATCAGACTACACTATCTCAGTTACGAAGATGAACAACATATCATTCCTAAAACAGACAGAACTGACCACAACATCTATATTCATATATATTTCCAGAGCAATTCTCATGAAGGACTTTCACACAAACAGCATGGGGTACAATGATTTTCCCCTTTCTTTGTGTGCTGAAAATGATAAACATTTGTCCTTTTATAACATTTTTTTTCAATATGTTTTTTAAAATCCATTCAATGAAAAATCATTGAACTTCCCTTCTAAATGTCATGCTGTGAGTTGTATCTTCACCTAAACACCATGCTTTGAACTATGGCTATATTTACTGCTTGAAGAAGTCCACAAACAGCAACAACCTCTGGTGATTTTCCCTGTTCATGCTGGAGCTCCTCTAAACTCCTCCTCCTGGATACTGACTATGGGGATGACCTCATCCAAGGAGGCCCTTGTCAAACTGAGATCCTCCACACCATCCTTGAAGGTCATCAGGACTTATGCCATTATGATGCCCCTCACCTAAGTTTCCAGAGACAGGCCAGGAAGGGTTATCTGTTGCTTTGCTAACCTCTTCAACATCAGATAGGTGGAATTCCACCTGGTGCCTACAGCCTCACTAAGCCGATGCACAGACACACCGTTGTCTTCTGATTCTCATCGAGCTGCAGCCCATCCTTCACACTCCAGTAAAAATTCCCTATTTTTCTGCATCTCTTTATCAATTCCTTCAGGACTAAGTTGCTGCTTTCCTCCTTGGTCCCCAGGGCATCCTTCACTGCAAGGTGCAGAGAAATTAGAAAGAAATTAATTCCCTATAGTCTCCATATTCCACTGCCATTTTCATGTTAGTGCCATTGCTGTAACAAAAAAAACAGGACTAATTGTCCTGTCTCTTAGCCTAGCTGCCAATCCCTAATAATCTTCCTTATTGCTGCTAAGATATTGATCGAGGTATGCCCAATGTCCATCCCTTGGGTGTACAGTACAGCTTACCTGTACCTTGCTGGTCTGCCTCCATTAGAGCTGCTGTCTGCACCTGCCTCGACAGCATACACTCATATACATTCAGGGAGAGGCATTTGTTAATAGCATTCTAGCTGGTCCAGATTTCACTCATGAAATGGATGTTACTCCCCTTCACCATGGCCAGTTGTACCTGTATGTGAGAAAGCACTGTGTGAGAACAGGACCCACCCTGCCTCTGAATGTTATCCAAGAAAGCACTTTGTAAGTGGGAGTTAAGAGGTGCAGCAGCTGCTTAAATCCCACATTCTCTAAGATCTGCAGGGGTAGGTCAGCCAGAGTAATCATTTTCCTGATGCACTATGTCACAATATTTGATGCTGCCTGTCTCTTACTACAGAACAGCGATGTGATAAAACACCTCATCTACTTCTTGATGGCTTGCTCCTGACATGGGCTTGGGTGCTGCTTATCCATCACCTCCCTGGAGAAAGGGGCCATTGAGGTTGGGAAACAAACTTCCTAATTTTTTTAATGATGCTGTAATACACTGTTTATAAGATGGCCCTGTATCCTTCTTCTATTGATGGTTACAAAAGTGAATGCATTCTGGAAAATACTGGTCCTCCCCAACTCTAAAGAATCTGTGCACCTCTGCTGTCTTGTATGATCCCTTGTATGTTCAATATCTTTGAGCGACATCGTGGATGGGATAGAAGGTAAAGTTTGTCTATTTGCAGATGATAGTAAGATCTGCAACAGAGTGGACACGCCAGAAGGAGTGGAGAGAATGAGATGAGATTTAAGGAAACTAGAACACTGGTCGAAGATATGGCAGCTGAGATTCAATGCCAAGAAGTGCAGAGTCATGCATATGGGGTGTGGAAATCTGAAAGACATGTATTCGATGAGGGGTGAAGTGCTGATGTGCACGGAGCAGGAGAGAGGCCTTGGGGTGATAGTGTCTAACGATCTCAAGTTGGCGAAACAATGTGACAAGGCGATAGCTAAAGCCAGAAGAATGCTGGGCTGCATAGAGAGGACTATCGAGTAAGAAAAGGGAAGTGATTATCCCCTTGTACAGGTCCTTGGTGAGGCCTCAACTGGAGTACTGTGCTCAGTTCTGGAGACCATATCTCCGAAGGGACAGAGACAGGATGGAGGTGGTCCAGAGAAGGGCAACCAAAAAGGTGGATGCTTTTCATAAAATGACTTATGAGGAGAGATTGAAGAATCTAAATATGTATACCCTGGAGGAAAGGAGGACCAGGGGTTATATGATACAGACTTTCAGATACTTGAAAGGTTTTAATGATCCAAAGTCAACGACAAACCTTTTCCGTTGGAAAAAAATCAGCAGAACCAGGGGTCACGATTTAAAACTCCAGAGAGGAAGACTCAGAACCAATGTCAGGAAGTATTTCTTCACGGAAAGGGTGGTGGATGCCTGGAATGCCCTTCCGGAGGAAGTGGTGAAGACCAAAACTGTGAAGGATTTCAAAGGGGCATGGGATAAACAATGTGGATCCATATAGTCTAGAGGATGTGAATGAAGAGAAGAGGCATGAGGGTGGCTTGCGGGAATGATGGCTACTACCTGGTGATTAATACCCTTATTCAATAAACATACACATGGTTAATGTGACTCCAACACTGCTCTGTGCTTCAACGGCAAGAGGAAATGTGGGAAAAAGGATTCGCATTTACAAATAAGCGTGGGAGTAGCTTGCTTGTTGCGACGGTTACTACCCCAAACCAAATAAGCCTGATACTTCACTTTCAATGCATATCCAGCATAGCTCTCTGCTTCAATGGCAGGGGGGAATGAAGATAAGAGGATTTACATTCAGACAACTACCAACAAGGACTGAATTGCATAGTCTGGGTAAACAAATAAGCGTGGGAGTAGTTTGCTTATTGCAGCGGTTACTACCCCTAACCAATTAGGCTTGATACTTCACTTTGATGCAGCTCCAGCACTGCTCTCTACATCAATGGCAGGGGAGGAAGGAAATTAGAACCAAAAAGTTACCAATAAGGGCCCTGAACTCAGCAGTCAGAGTAACAGATAAGTATGAGAAAAATAATTGTGAAAGCTTGCTGGGCAGACTGGATGGGCCGTTTGGTCTTTTTCTGCTGTCATTTCTATGTTTCTTCTCTCTCTCTCTCTGGTTCTTTAGGTCTTCTGCTGTGGCTGGGACTGAGAGCAGATTAGCAAGAAAAAGACCAGGGGCATCTTCACACTCTCTGCTATCTACTCATCCTGGGGAGGGGTGCTTTTATCCTTGGCAGTATCACTTGATGCCTCCTGAAAGTTTTCACTGGATAGCACACTAGTAATTAACCCCTAGATTCATCAAAATACTGTAATTTTCAGAGAGAGAGAGAGAGAGAGAGACTCTTTATAAGGCTCTTCATAGCAGTCAACTATTTATATGTCTATAGGAGGGCCAGCTAGTAACTCAAGGTGAGGTTTTGGTGGTGGTGTAGGTTTTTGGGGTCAGTTTTACATACACAGGCAGATGTATGAACAGCACATTACACCTCAATGAAGATTTGACATCATTTGGAGTGAGGAAAGTCAGACTGATATGAGATTACTTCAGTGTTCTCTTGCCCTAGCTTGATAGTACCCTGGTAGAGAGTTTATCAATCTACGGCGAGTGAACATTGTAGAAATCTCATCTTTGTGTGACTTTCCTCACGCAAAATGGCGTCAAATATTCACTGATGTGTACTGTGCTGTTCGTACATCTCACTTTGCATGTAAAACTGGCCCCAAAACCCTAAACCACCACCAAAACCTCACCTCGAGTTACTAGCTGGCCCTCCTATAGCAGTATAAATAGTTGACTACCATGTGTGCCACTCTAGAGGCTCTCTCTTTCTCTAAAAGTTCAGTAGACTAACAATCTTTTACATGATTCATCTGAATCTGTAACTTTCTCTAAATACATTAATCTTCTGCAGACATTGCTCAGGAGGAATCAGGGAGAAGCACTGGGCTCCTTTTGGGTGTCACTGATGATGCCACTCTCTACTGACTCTGCCTTCTTCTGCTCTGGCACCGTAGGAACAAAGACGAGGGCTAGTGGCAGACACTTTTCCAGCTTGAGTTTCTTCTTGCCCAATTCTGCTTCTAGTTTCCCCCTACAGATACAGGATTTCTGGTTTTATCATTATCGCTACCATCAGTAGCACTGCTGCTTTTGCTGTACCTAGTGTTACAGTGTAGTGTACTGTATTGTGTACATCAGTACTAATTTTGACACACACAGATAGCAGAACAATCACTTTTGTTACAAAGCATGCCACATTAAGGTTGATATATTCAAAATCCATTTAGGAGGATAACTTAAAAGTTATCTGTCTAAATTGAAAATCCAGTATATTCAGCCACTTATCCAGCTAGCATTTAGCTGGATAAGCAGGGGCTGTGGGGGAGGTGTTATGAGGTGGGAAGGAGGTGGGCAGGAGGTGTTCTGGGGAAGAGCAGTGTTAGCCAGATAAGTTAGCTGGGTAACTTGGGTTGGGCGACAGACCTGTCCTAAAGATATAAACTTATCCAGCTATATTTAAGATAGCCAGGTATATTCAGTGGTGTGGAATATACCCTGCTAGTTAGCCTGATAAAATTACCCAGTTAACTAGCAAACTGCATGGCGGATGAAAATGGATCCTGAAATGTCCCCTTGATGACTATGACTATGCTGTACACTTATTTTAGTAACTGACACCGTTTGTGGGAAAAGAGTCATACAAACACATACTGTAGTCAGTGTCATGCTGACTTCTTTTCCACATACAGAATGTCAGAGAGAATAAAAAAAAGGACTGCTGTTCACCCTGATCTGAGTCATGCAAGCTGTATGTATAACACTGCTGTTAAACACAAATCTCCCTCTCCACTGCAAAGACACACACTTACTCTTGCCTGTTAAATTATACAGTAACTGTAACAGTGGAGAGATTAAATTGCAGTGTCTCCTCTCACACAGTGACAGTGACAACAAGCAACAGCCTAGCCCATTGCTTTAAGTTTCCCCTTCCTCTCCTTTTTTTTTTTATTTAACTTTTTCTTTGGTTCTGAGAAAGATCTTCAGAATTACATCCTCTCTCTCTGAAATCCTAGTCAGAAATGTTTCAAAATGGTGACTGGCTCAAACTTGCTATCAGTTTTAAGTTAAAAAAATAAGAACGTTATTGTGAATCTATGCAGTTGCCAGCTGGGATTGGCTTGTTGAAAAAGTGCTTTACCTTGATTAGTCCTCTTTCTTCCTTGTCCCTTCCCATCCTGTTTCTGATCCATCTGGCTTGCCTTGCAGAAAAAGAAATGCAGTTTTCATTGCCCAATAGACTTGAATGAGATCCAAAAAAAATGTAAATGAAAATGTTTGTTATTTTCAAAGGCATTGGCCACTGATTTCATTTGCAACAAAATTGAGTTCAAAATAGAATCCATGCAGATGATATCCAGTTTTTCTTTACTATTGCTTGGGATTCCTAGACCACCATTGGGTTTAATACCATCTACCTAAAGGCAATCCACATCTGATTGTCAAATAACAAGCTTGCCTTAACTTTGGAAAAAACAGAAATTATTAGAATTGTTAGAAATGCAGCCTCATATTTTCTCAAGACTTTAACATTTGAAGGGATACAAATTCCTTTCTCCAACAAAGCCTGAAATTTGGGTGTTATTTTTGATAGTACACTCTTTTAAACTTCATTCAAAGCAGTGTTAAAGAGCTCACTTTTAAATTATGGATGCTGTGTAAAATCAAAACTTTTCTGAACTCATCTGCTTTTTGCTCAGTGTTGCAAGCATTGGTACTGACAGCTGTTGATTATTGTAACATGAATTACCTGGACTGTCCATTGAAGGCAATCTGAGCTTTGCGTGTAATTCAAAACTCAGCAGCTTGTATTCTAACAGGTACCTATCACTATGACCATATTACTCCCATCTGGCACTCATTACATTGGCTTCCAATTCATTTTAGAATTATTTTCAAGGTACTGTCTGTTAAGTTGGTGTACCCTTGAGCTGAAGTGAAGTTGGCGCCACCTACAGAGCAGGATCCTGTAGGTCCCTGCTGTCAGCGAGTGGAAGTTGGAAGGTGCAGAGGCCTATCAGGCCTATCCCCACAGGTTGAGCCCTTGGGTGCCGGGGCCAGATGGACTTAGGCGCAGCCCTCTGGAAAGCATGGTGTCCAAAGAAAGGAGCAGACTGAGGAGGTCCAAACAGGCCGAAGTCGGGGCAGGTGGCAGAACAGCAAACGTGAAGATGAACCATGGTCAGGGCAGGCAGCAACACAAGCGAAGTCAAGAGGAGGTCTGAGGTCAGCCAGAAGTCAGTCCAACAAGAAGACGAGCCAAGGCAAGCCGAGGTCCAAGCCAGAGAATCAATCTTGGGAGAAGGAAGCCAAAGATGAGGGAGCAGGAACACCAGGACAGGTCCAGACGAGGAAAAAAGGAGTCAGGAATGCAGGAACCAGGAACGCAGGAATCAGGGACACAGGACACAACCAGCTTCTCAAAGGAGTGGAGACCTGCTGCTGAGGCATCAGAATCAGGTTCAGGCTGGCTTAAAAAGGAAGCCTTGATGATGTTATTGAGAGGAGCACTGTGGAGGGTTCCTGCCGCAGGCCTTTAAGTACTGAGAGCTGCATGCGCACGCCTAGGGATGCCTGCTCAGCTGAGCGGCATCCCCTGTGCAGCACACACAGTGTTGTGCGGAGGCCTACCACGTCTCAGTCTGGGAGGGCGTCCTGCCGGCAATTCTCGGAGTCAGAGGTAGGGGCAGCAGGCAGCGGAGGTAGCCCGTGGTCGGCCACACACAACAGTACCCCCCTTCTAGGCCCCCTCCCAGGAGGCTGGGCTTTCCTGGGATGAGATGCATTGTATGCTTTTAGGAGGTCTTTGGGTCCCAAAAAGCATGAAGGTAGGCGGTCTAAGAAAGCCGTCAGGAAGAAAACAAGGATTAATGCCACACTCTTTTTCAAAACTTTATTGAAGTGGAGACGTATATATTCTTAATGCCCATGGTATCTAATCCTTGTTTTCTTCCTTTAGGAGGTCTTTGTCCAAGATGTTTGAGGTGGGTTCCCAAATATTCTTTTCTGGGCCATACCCTTCCCAAGAGATCAAATATTCCCATCTCTTGTTTCATCGATGGACGTCCAGTATCTCTCAGACTTGGTAGATCTGATCTTCCTCAGAAGATATTTCTTGTGGTTCTGGAAGTTTTTGGGTTGGCCAGGATAGTACCAAAGGTTTGAGGAGAGAGATATAAAATACGTTGTGAATCCTCAGTGAGGCGGGTAGGCGTAGATGATAAGTAATAGGTCTTATTTGTTGGATGATTGGAAAAGGCCCAATGTAGCGAGGTGCAAGTTTCATAGAAGGTACCCTGAGTCGGACGTGGCAGGTACTTAATCAGACCTTGTCCACTGGTTTGAACTGTGGGGCTGATTGTCGGTGGTTATCTGTCATGTGTTTTGCTCTTTGGGCGGCCCTTTGGATCATTGCCTCTGTTCTGACCCATAGCTCTTGAAGTTCCTGCTCAGTTAACTGAGCCGCTGGGGAAGAGATGGTATGGGGTAATGGAAGTGGGGGAGTCGGCTGCCTCCCATATATGATCAGAAATGGAGAGGATCCTGTAGCAGTGTTGATTTGTGAGTTATGGGAGAATTCCGCCCAAGGGAGAAGGGTAGCCCAGTTATCCTGATGTTCATTAACGAATGTCCTTGGGAAGTTCTTAAATGTATGGTTGGTCCATTCTACTTGACCGTTAGCTTGCAGGTGATGGGCTGTGGTGAAGTCTAATTTGATATTTAACCTGTGGCAGAGGGAGCACCAATATTTAGCTGTGAACTGGATGCTGTATAAGCATTCAAAGTGATATATCAGGCTTAATTGGTTTAAGGTAGTAACCGCCGTAATAAGCAAGCTACCCCCGCACTTGTTTACCCCAGATTGTGAAGTTCTGTCCTTGTTGGTTGTCTGAATGCAAATCCTCTTTTCCACATTTCCCGTTGCCGTTGAAGCAGAGAGCAATGTTGGAGTTGCATTAACCGTGCAAAGGCTTACTGAGTAAGGATAGTATCACCAGGTACAGTAATCCACCCCCATGGCTCTTCTCTTCATTCCCATCCTTTATGGGATCTCTTCATTACCAGCCTTTATGGATCCACAATGTTTATCCCATGCCTCATATGAAATCCTTCACAGTTTTAATCTTCACCACTTCCTCCGGAAGGGCATTCCAAGCATCCACCACCCTTTCCATGAAGAAATACTTCCTTACATTGGTTCTGAGTCTTCCTCCCTGGAGCTTCAAATCTCTAGTTCTACTGATTTTTTTTCCAATGGAAAAGGTTTGTTGTTGACCGTGGATCATTAAAACCTTTCAAGTATCTGAAAGTCTGTATCATATCACCCCTGCTCCTCCTCTCCTCTAGGGTATACATATTTAGGTTCTTCAATCTCTCCTCATAAGTCATTTTATGAAGAATTTCCACCTTTTTGGTCACCCTTCTCTGGACCGCCTCCATCCTGTCTCTGTCCCTTTGGACAGAGACAGGATGAACACAGAATTGAACACAGTACTCCAGGTGAGGCCTCACCAAGGCCTTGTACAAGGGGATCATCACTTCATTTCTCTTACTAGATATTCCTCTCTCTATGCAGCCCAGCATTTTTCTGGCTTTAGCTATCGCTTGTCACATTGTTTCTCTGACTTCAGATCGTTGGACACTATCACCCCAAGGTCTCTCTCCTGCTCCGTGCACATCAGCCCTTCACCCCCCATCAAATACAGCTCTTTCGGATTTCCACACCCCATATGCATGGATCTGCATTTTTTGGCATTGAATCTCAGCTGCCATATCTTCGACCACTCTTCCAGCTTCCTTAAATCCCATCTCATTCTCTCCACTCCTTCCGGCGTGTCCACTCTGTTGCAGATCTTAGTATCATCCGCAAAAAGACAAACCTTATTTTCTATCCTGTCCGCAATGTCGCTCACAAAGATATTGAACAGGACCAGTCCCAACACCGATCCTTACGGCACTCCACTTAACACCACTCTCTCTTCAGAGTAAGTTCCATTTACCATCACACATTGTCTTCTGTCCATCAACCAGTTTGCAATCCAGGCCACCACCTTGGTACTCACTCCTAAGCTTCTCATTTTATTCACAAGCCTCCTGTGCGGGACCATATCAAAAGCTTTGCTGAAATCCAAGTAGATGACATCAAACGCTCTTCCTTGATCTACTTCCTTAGTCACCCAGTTAAAAAAGTCAATTAGATTTGTCTGACAGAACCTTCCCCTGAATTCATACTGCCTCTGGTCCAGCAATTCTTCCGACTGTAGATAGTTCACTATTCTTTCTTTCAGCAGTGACTCCATTACTTTTCCCACCACCGAGGTGAGGCTAACAGGCCTGTAGTTTTCAGCCTCCTCTCTGCTCCCACTCTTGTGAAGCGGGACCACCACCGCTCTTCTCCAATCATTCATCACCACTCCTGTTTCCAGGGATCTATTGAACAGATCACGCAGCGGACCTGCCAGCACATCTCTGAGTTCCCTCAGTATCCTGGGATGAACTTCATCAGGCTCCATAGCTTTGTCCACTTTTAGTTTTCCTAGCTCTTCCCATACATTCTCTTCTGTAAACAGAGTTACATCTACTCCACTCCCCTCCAGTTTCTTATTAACTAGCGACGGTCCTTCTCCAGGGTCCTCTTTAGTGAACACCGAACTGAAGTATTTGTTTAATATTTCTGCCATTTCTTCGTCTCTCTCTCTACACATTGATCCTTTTCACCTTTCAATTTCACTATACCACTTTGAACGTTTCTCCTTTCTCTGATGTATCTGAAAAATGTTTTGTCACCTCGCTTTACCTCTTTGGCAATCCTTTCTTCTGCTTGACTTTTTGCCATCTTGAGCAGGTTCCTTCCCCTATTACAATGACCAACTTTGCATGTGATTTGCATGCATGGATAATGCAAATGCATGCAAATGAGGTCATAAATAAGCAATCCTATGTAAATATTTTATCGTGACTGACTGAGAAAGTGCTCAGGCACAATAAAATAAAATCTCCTGGGAGTTCCATAAAAATAATGCGGGAGTCCCAGGACCCTAGCACAGGTCCCGATGCTCCTGCATTACATTTAAAGGGCTATGTAAAGGTGAACAAAATTGCTGCGTCTAAATAAAAGGTTACCATTTCATGTGCGACAACCCACTCCCCCACTCTCACAAAGGTTTAAATGTCATTGGGATTCAAGGTTACACCTCCACCCCCCACCCCAATATTAAAATAAAGTCATTGGAGTACAGTGCCCCTCCAGGCATTCCCCCTTCCCACAAAGGTATAAAATATTAATTGGGGTTCAGTAGGGGTACCCCTCCTGCTTTGCCCCCCAAAGTACCTAAAAAGGTCATTTTTGTTCAGGGAACTCCCAGACTCCACATCTGCTAGCACCCCTGATTCCCTTCCCACACCCCCTGAACCTTAAAAATTAGATGAAAGTTCTGCAATGGGGCCCAGTCAACTCCATCTTTAAAAATGGCACTGACCTGACCTTGCACCCGTCACATGCCTGGCCACATTCTTTTGTCCCGCAGTGTTTGGCCATGAGAAAAAAGAACATGCCATAGAGCCCCAATGTGTTTTAGGGGGAGGGTCCCAACTAATGTAGTAACATCCCCCCGTGATAGTTGGACCCCTCTCGTGAAAAAACATTGCAGTTTAATGCATCCAGGTTTAGACTGTCTTGTTTAGCCCTGAATCCTTTCTTGTGTTAGTGGGCACCTTCTTGTGTCTAGTTCCTGTAGTAGCATTGCCTGTTCCTGCTGGTGCCTTCTAATTCCCTGGTGTGTCTATTCCTGCTTTGCGATCTAAGATCTGATGGCCACCAGCACCTCAGTGTTCAACCCAAGGAGAAGGTGGCTGCTACATGCAGAAGGCTTCCTGGATCCTGTTCTATTCCACTCTGCCTCATCTGGGTCCAGCCCTGCTCCTGCGCCTGTGATTATACACCAGCAATACACCCTGATAATAGCTACTTCATTAATAACCTCCATTAGATATTAGAAAGGGGAATTAGCTCAAAAGAGTGCTTGCTTTGTATGCAAGAGGCAGTAGGATCAATGTCCACATTCTCCAGTTGGATTTGAAGTCTATAAAATAATGAGTGGAATGGAACAAGTAAACATTAACCTGTTGAAAAGTACAAAAACCAGGGGACACACAATGAAGTTACTGTATAATACATTTAAAATTACTAAGAGAAAATATTTTTTCCTCAATGCATAATTAAGCTCTGGAATTCGTTGCCAGAGGATGTGGTGAAAGCTATTAGTATAACTGTGTTTAAAAAAGATTTGGACAAGTTCCTGGAGAACAAGTCTATTAATAATTATTAAGGGAGAGTTACAGAGATCCACTGCTTATTCTTGGGATTGTTATGGAAATGCTGGAGGCGGTCCCATCTCTGGGATTTTGTGTACCCTTCGGCCATGTTATGGCCAGAGAGGAGCTTTGGATAGCGCAGCGGCAGGCAAGGAGTGTCCAAATAGGCTGAGATTGTTGGACCCTGACCACCGCCGAACCTGATCGCATAAAAAGAGACACACAATGCAATGTGGTCTCTGGAGTAGCCCTCCGGCCACTTGATAGCCCTTTCGGACTCTCCGCACAGGAGCAGCAAATGTGACAGGACGGACAGTAGCTGAAAGGCGAAGACATGAAACGGAGACATCAGGAACTGACAAAGACTGGAATTGCTTGGAAAGTACTGGGTAGGTACTGTCACATCACGCGCCCTACACAACCAATCAGGGCTGGTTGTGGACCATGTTAGAGATTCCCCGCTCAGGTTGGTTGGAGGTGAGACGAGACTCAGGTTGGTTGGAGAAGGTGGTCTGAGATGGGACTCAGATGGGTTAAAGAAGGTGGTCTGAGTCGGGACTCAGATGGGTTGAAGAAGGTGGTCTCTGGAAGGCTGAAAAGAAGGTCTGAGATGAGACTTAGAATTGGTTGTAATAGGAGGACTCCAAAATAGTCACAGTGTCCACAATACTGTGTAGGTACTGCCACACCACATGCCCTACACAGCCAAGCCTGGCTGGTCGCAGACCTCGCTGATGGTTCCCAATATAGACTGTTAGAAGAGAGTAAGACGAAGACTCCAGCGAAGCCTGCACCAAGACGTGCCCTCCACAGCCAAACAAGGTCAGGCGCGGACCATGCCAACAGAACAGGAGTAGAGTAGAGTTCATTCGTGGACGGAGGCAAGCGCAGTGGACTCCAAAGGACCCGGACATTATTCAGGGAAAAAGGAGAAGCTTGGAGATGGGACTCAGAGACGGGATCACCGAGGCTGGACTTGGTGAAGGAACACTGAGGCAGGACTCGGTGCACGGAGGATTAAAAGTTGGGATCTTCTGGAGGTTGAGCTGCCGAGGACATGGACATCAAAATGCATGAAATCCAGATAAATGAAGACCTCTGGAAATAAAGATCAGGAAGAAGACATCTGGAGGTGAAGATCAGGATGTGAAGACATCAGAAGGTCGGAACATCAGGAACATCTGGAACACAGAGGCTTGATGAGACGAGAGACCAAGGTGAAGACAAAGACAAGGGATCCCACATGGAACGAGGTGCCTAGGAGAAGCTGGAAGATGTGAAGTCCTAAAGAGGACTTGCTCCCTTGCGAAGGCAAGGAAGAAGTGAAGCCAGGCCCTTTTTATAGGGCTGTAGAGGAGGATCCCATGATGATGTCAGAAGTGCACCATTCCCTGGCTGTCCCTTTAAATGAGAAGAGGAGGCGTGGCCCCGCGCCTAAGGAACAGGAAACAGGACCCTGGAGAGTGGCATCCCTGCCGCTGAAGAGTGCCGGAGGATGAGCAGGCCCCGAAGCAGGCCTGACGCCGAAAGCAGCCTCCCTAGCCGCAGGAGGTAGACTGAGAGCGGCTCTCTGCTGCAGGAGAGACCGAGGATGAAGGCCCCTCCCTGCGGGAGCACGAGGTAAGGTTGGCAGCCTCCAGGTTGCAAGGAATTACAGTCGGCGGCCTCCTGGCTGCATGAGGTGTAGCAGTGCGGCTCCAGCCGCGTGAGGAGCGCGTTGGCGGCCTCTGGACCACATGGGGTGCAGCAATGTGGCTCCAGCCATGTGAGGAGCAAGTTGGCAGCCTCCGGGCCATGCCGAATGCAGCAGCGTGGCTCCAGACGCATGAAGAGAGCGTTGGCGGTGATTCCCTGCCGCAGATCGCGTAGCAACGATGGCGGCTCCATGCCGTATGGAGAGAGCACGGTCGACCTCCGGGCCACAGGAGAAGCAGGAAAGAGAGGTGAGAGGCGGCTCTGTGACACCAGCCATGGTCCAAATCGTAACAGGGATAACAGCTTGGAATCAATTTATCCCTTGGGATCCTGCCAGGTACTTGTGACTTGGCTTAGCCACTGTTAGAAACAGGATACTGGGCTTGATGGACCCTTGATCTGATCCAGTATGACAAGCCTTATTTTCTTATACTCAAAAACACTGATGTATCCAAATACTATATATGCATGGCTTTTATTTGTCTCAGGGCACCCTCAGACCTGAATATATTCACTATGGACTAGAGCATTGCTATAGCCAAGCAGTTTCCATTCATATCTATGTGATTTATTTTGACACATTTCCCAAATTCTATTCCAACTCATTCAGAAATCACCCCTCAAAAGTTTTAACAACTTCCCTCTGTTATTATTAATAATAAAGTTAGTTGTAGTATTAGTATTATTTTGGCTTACTTGCCTCCTGTATTCCAAAAAATTAAACTGCAGTCTTGACTGGATTTTTTTTTTTTTTTTTTAGATATTTTAAAGTATCTTTGCTTGGAATTTGATATTGGGCGTAGGTGAGTTCTCATTTCTTGCAGTTTCTCAAACACAGGTGGACTTGTTTTTATAAAACACTACAGGGGTTCTTTAAAGAAGTTGGTTATTGGGTTCAAAATGTGTTTGTAATGAAGTTGTTAACTAATCTGTACTTGTTAGCCTCTTGTATCCACAAGAAGATCTAGAGCTTTGGTCATTGCTAAGTATTTTTTAATATTTTAAAATATCTTTTGATATTTTGATCTGCTTAAAATTTGGCTTAGCTTTTATTCCCACTTACCCATATCACTTCCAAATTATCTTCTCTATATACACTTAATTGAGGATTTCAGGCTTTCCTATAACCTTACTCATTTACATATCGTGCTTTATTCTCTCTTGTTTTCTGGAAGGAGGTTTCAACTCCTAATTCTGATGAGTTTTTTTGAAGAGAGATTTCCTAGAATTAAGGTAATTTGCTTGCTTTTTGATGGTAATTTTCAGTAGCCCATCTAGAAGAGCTAAAGTCTGAAAAAGAGAATATTTCCATTCCTATTCAGTATTTATTTTTGAAAAAGAGATATATTTGTTTGCATTGCTTTTCTCTTTGCTGGGTTATTCTTGATGGTTAAACTCTAGAGGATTTTTAGAGGGAAGGGGTTGCTTTGCAGTTGGCAGAGTTTTTTCCTTTTCTCTAACTTTAGGTTTAGAAGTTGAAAGGAGAAGGAAGTTTGAAGTCTTGTTAGTTGAAAGGACTTGTTAGCTGGGCTAGTATCATTAATTGTATTTCCTAGGAATCAAGGCTTGTGTGCTATTTGTAAAGCCAGCCAAATCAAGTAACATTTGCCATTTTTGCAGAGGCTCAATTCATTACAGAGGTATTTTCCTGGCTTTTGATTCAACTGCTTTCAGTTTTGAAAATGGGATATTTCCATTGATTTTCAGTTTTTATTTTTTAAAAAGTGGTATTTTTGTTGCATTGATCTTCTTTTTTGCTGGGTTATTCTTGCTGGTCAGTTAATAGAGGACTTTTAGAGGGAAAGGATTGCTTTGCTAATTGGAAATTCTTTTTTTTATTCTTAACTTTAGGTCCCTTCCTCCCACTCTAACTCCTTTCCACTTAAAGCAAGCCAGAATATTTACTTAAAAAATCTTCCTTAGAAGAAATGAAACATTATCGTCCCTGGCCCTAACCTTCCCTTTATAGGGAAGGTAATAGAAAAAGTGGTATTTAGTCAAATTCAGATTTATTTATTTTTTGTAGAAAAACTTTAGCTTTCCATCCTAGGCAGTCTGGATTTAATTCAGGGCATAGTACTGAAACAGCCCCATTGTCTGAAATTACGGTTCAGACAGATGATGGTAAAGATGCCTTAGTTATTTTTATAGACCTGAGTGCTTCATTTATCCTAGTTGATCATTAGTTACTTTTAATATGGCTTGCCAAAATTGTACTGGCCTGGTTTAAATCTTTTCTGATAAATCATTCATGTTAAGAAAGGGTGCTGAATTAACTTCCCCAGGCAGTTATGCTGTGGGGTTCAACAAGGATCTAGTCTTGCCCCACATTCTTGAATTAATCTGTTTTAGCTCCTCTTGCTACTCTATTTATAAACTTAGAGTATAGCTGTTTCCTCTATGCAGATGATATTCAGATGGTAACCTATTGTGGACTTGGAAAAATGAATAATTTGACAAACTTTAATAACTGTCTTTTTTTCTATTGTCCAGTGGTTGTCTTTTACCTATGAACATAAGAACATGCCATACTAGGTCAGTCCAAGGGTCCATCAAACCCAGTATCCTGTTTCCAACAGAGGCCAATCCAGGCTACCAGTACCTGGCAAGATCCCATACAGTAAACAGATCCCATACTGCTATCGTACACAGTAAGTAGTGGCTACTCCCTAACATGCCGATTCAGTAAAAGTCACGGGAGAACGGGTGAGCACAGGCCACTCTCCTATGCGCGCGATTCAGTATTTAAATGAGGGCCCGCGGTAAAAAGAGGCGTTAGGGACACTAGCGTGTCCCTAGCGCCTCTTTTTTGACAGGAGCGGCGGCTATCAGCAAGTTTGACAGCTGACGCTCAATTTTGCCGGCGTTGGTTCTCAAACCCACTGAACAGCCACGGGTTCGGAAACCAGACGCCGGCAAAATTGAGCGTCCGGTTTTCAACCCGTGAGACAATTTTACATTTTTAAAAAATTTTTTAAATTATTTTTTACTTTGGGACCTCCGACTTAATATCACCATGATATTAAGTCGGAGGGTGTACAGAAAAGCAGTTTTTACTGCTTTTCTGTACACTTTCCCGGTGCCGGCAGAAATTAACGCCTACCTTTGGGTAGGCACTAATTTCTGAAAGTAAAATGTGCAGCCAAGCCAGCCATTGGCAGTGGCAACGCGCGTCCAACCCCCCGAAACTAATAGCGCCTGCAACATGGCTGGCTGCACAGCGGCCTTAGCGCCTCCTTCCTAATGCGACCTGCCGCAGTTGCCGGTTATGAAGACCGACGCCGGTAAACTCGGCCTCGGTTTTCATAACCTGCCTGTCTGCCAGTATAAAAACGGCTGCCGAACTTACCAATGTCGGTCTTCATAACTCGGTGGTCTGCCGAGTAATTTTTTTTTTTTTTACTTTAAAAAAGAAGCACAGAAAAGCAGTTTTTTTCTACTTTTCTGTACTTCTTTTCAATGCGCTCAGCTATTAATGCCTGCTCCAGGCAGGCGTTAATATCTGAGCGATAACTGTGCATCTGAGACGCACATTTATCTTTTTGCATTTGGAGTGAATGAGTAATAGGCTCATTCACATGCATTTTGGGTACTTGCCAGGTTCTTATGGCCTGGATTGGCCACTGTTGGAAACAGGATGCTGGGCTCGATGGACCCTTGGTCTGACCCAGTATGGCATGTTCTTATGTTCTTATTTGCCTCCCTGTGGAGGTGGTGGAGTCAAGACAAGTATCTGAATTCAAGAAAGCATAGGATAAACACAAAGGATTTCTGAGGAAATGGTATGGATTGTAAAACTGAAGAACTGTATCACAGCACAGGAGGTGCATCTCTTTCAATGGAAAGGAGACTCTGGCGGTTGCTTGTATTATTAGACACCCTTATAAATGTTTAGTAGTTCTAAATTCTGTAAGATATGTTTTCTTTCATCCCTATCAGCTGAGGGACTTCATTGATGCCAGAAGCAGTGCACTCTCCCCAGTCTCTTAGTGTGTGTGATCTATATGAGAAGGTAATACCGTTCAGGAGTTCATTATATTTTGTAAGTTTTCTAAAATTTGAATGGTTAATATTGCCCTAAGACCATTTTCTTATTCCCCCAGTATTTGAGGTCTTTAACGAGGGTTTTGTAATTTATTTCTTTTTTTTTTCCATATATATACGTATGAACTTGTAAAGTTTTTATAACCTTTGTTTTTCTTTCAAATACTTGAATATTTGAATTATTGTTAAATTTGAATAAAAATAAAGAAAAAAAAGGTATGGGAATTTATATGCTCATCTGCCCAAAGTGATAGCAAACCAAACTAGACCCGTGGGCAGACTAGATGGGCCAATTCATTTTTATCTGTTGTCATCTATCTGTTGAAATCTTCTGCTATTATCTACTCTTGTACTGTTTCAGTGGATTGCTAGTTTCTTCCTTTTCTTTTGGACTATCTGCTAAATCAGAATGGCCCCTACTATGGCTGCATTCACAACTATACTCTGAGGGTTTTCTCTCATTTCTTATCTTCTGCTTATATCTTGCCTAACTTTTGTTGTGACCGTTTTTTGACTAAAGGGACAGCAGACTGCAACTCCATCTGGAACCCAGTAAGCATGTACCCTGAATTTGATCATTCATTGTCACTATTGTGGAATGACTGGATATTAGAGATGTGAATCGTGTGCCAGATCGTTTTAACGATCAGATTTGGCTGGGGGGTGGGGAATCTGATCGTTAAGATATGTGAATTGGAATCGTTTCCGATTCCAATTCACATCGCCAATTTCACATAGCTAAAAAAAAAAACCCACCCGACCCTTTAAATCGACCCCACCCTCCCGACCCCCCCAAAACCTTTTAAAATTTACCTGGTGGTCCAGGGGGGCCTCGGGGGGCCTCGGGGAGAGATCCAGTGGGGCCTTGGGGAGAGGAGAGACTAGGGGGCACTCCATGCAGTTAGCAAGTAGCATATTTAAGACTAATCGGAGAAAATTCTTTTTCACTCAATGCAGAATTAAGCTCTGGAATTTATTGCCAGAGGATGTGGTTAGTGCAGCTAGTGTAGCTGGGTTTAAAAAAGGTTTGGATAAGTTCTTAGAGGAGAAGTCTATTAACTGCTATTAATCAAGTTGACTTAGGGAATGGCATCTGCTATTACTGACATCAGTAGCATGGGATCTTCTTAGTGTTTGGGTACTTGCCAGGTTCTTGTGGCCTGGTTTGGCCTCTGTTGGAAACAGGATGCTGGGCTTGATGGACCCTTTGTCTGACCCAGCATGACAATTTCTTATGTTCTTATGTATGTATGAGAGAGAGCATGGGATTGAGAAGCCTATGTATGTGTGCAGGGGGGAGATTTGTGTGTGTGTGTGTGTTTTGTGGTATGTAAGAGAGCATGGGAATGAGAAGCCTGTCTGTGTGTATCAAACAGCGAATGGGAGTGAGAAGCCTGTATGTGTATGTATGAGCGAGAGCATGGACCCAAAAAACAGACCAGAAGCCGATTCAAGTTGGCTATGTAGCGACCAAAAAACAGGAGAACTGGATCGGTATATGAAAAAGAGCCTGGGAATGAGAAGGCTATGTGATTGATAGAGAGCATGGTAGTGAGAAGCCTGTGTGTGTGTGTGTGTGTGTGTGTATGTGTGAGAGAGAGAGAAAGAGAGCATGTGAGTGAGAAGCCTATGTCTGTATATATGAGAGACAGCATTGGAGTGGACTGCCTGTGTGTGTATGTATGAAATTAAAGCATGTGGGTGCGAGATACAGTTGGTATGAGAGAGAGCATGTGGGAATGGAAATGTGCATGTGGGAGAGAGCATGTAAGAGTTAAAGCCTATCTGTGGGTGGGAGTAGAAACCTTCATGTGAGAGTGGGAACCTGTGTGCACGAGTGGAAGCCTGGGTAAAAGGGAGTGTGTGGGAGTGTGAGCCAGTGAAGATGAGACAGAGCAAGCGAAAATTGGAGCCTGTGCAAGAGAAAGCATGTATGTGTGAGATAGAGCCTGTGTGCATGTATCAGGGAGGAAGGAAAGGGCAGGAGGAGAGAGAAGAAATAGAAAAATAAAAGAGCCCCTGAAAAAGGAATTAGGAAATGACAGACAAGGGGGAAAAAAGAGAATGGGACCCACTGATCAGAAAAATAAGATCAGACAACAAAGGTAAAAAAAAAAATATATATGTTGACGTTCATCAATTGGAATATGCCATCTTTGGGAATGTGCATTTCTTATATATTTGTATTTTGTTTTTTCTTCAGTATCCCAGTATTCACAGAGACTGGTTTATTGGGCTTTCCATTTCAATCTTATCTGCATATTTGTTTCCAATTTGTAGTCCCTTATTCTGTATTATGTAAGGGTTGGTCTGTGTTCTGCATGTGTGACAATTACTTAATTAAAAGTTTCTATCAAAAAGTATATTCTAAGTTTTGAATTACCTGAATGAATGTTTACTTTCTAAACCTTATAGCTAAATAATACACCAGCCTATATAAGCTTCTTCATATTGCAAATTAACTTTTTTTAATTTTTTTTAACTAAAGTACTATATCTGTGCTGGGCTAGATTCACCACTTCTCTGCACAATCAATGCACTCTGTAAGTTGATCCAAACAAATTATCACTTACAGCTACTATTTTCTTAATAGCACAGCACATTCAAAACAAAATCTGTGTTCACTAATCTCCGTCTCTATTTAAATTTATGGCACAAAGAAAAAAAACTTACCAGCCCAAGCTCAGTTGGATTGCTTACATTGTGGCAACTTCCCCTAGATCGCCATAAATTATTTATTTATTTATGTATTTATAGACATTTGATATTCTTCCTTTTACCGACATTGATTTCAAGGTGGATGACATATGACAACATCTGAACCAAAAAAAAAAAAAATCATCTCTTTTTATACCAGGCTCTTCAAAGAAAATTACCATTGGCTAATTCCAATTTCAGCAAGAGAAGAATAATATGAGTTCACCTAATATGGTGAGTTGGTCAGTCATATACTAAGAGCCTGATTTTCAAAAGTATTTACATGCTTAAAACTGGGTTTTACATGTATAAAAAGTACACTTTACCCATGTAAATGGGCTTTTGAAAATTGATATATTATACTCCATTGAATTGTCAATAGGTTTTTGTTGCGTCCGTCGGTCTCAGACGGCTTCACCCGACATGCCTCATCTCTATTTCAGCCTTCTTCACTAGCCTCGGGAGAATGGCGTCCATAGCATCTCCTTGCTGCACCCTCCGGTGTCCCTAGAGCGACTTTGGCGCGGCATCCCACCATGTTGACCTGAGGCCTCCAAGGGCACGCGCGCATGCCTCACGTCTTGTAGCAGTGTTGGTGCGAACCTCGGGGGCATCCTCCTTGAGTGACATCACTGCTTCCGACTACAAAAGGTTGCCCATTTGCTGACTCTCACCGAGTTAGCAATGGATTAGATTTGTTCCTGTCTGAAGCTGCTCTGCTGCTTCTGCTGCTGCTGGAAGCTATCTTCATCCTCCGGGGTTCTATTAACTTGGGTACCCACTCCTCAGGGGCCCTTTGCTTATTTCCAGGTGCCTATTCTGAATCCAGATACTCGCTCCTTCGAGGGCCTGTGTGTCCAGCCTGGTGCCTGCTACCAATTCTTCTACCTGCTGGAACACTATCAGCTACAGAGAGTGAGTACTAGTTCTCCCAGTCTGTTCATCTACAGCTCCTCGTTGTCTATCTGCATCAGGCTCTACACCACCATTGTGGAACGGAACTACTCTGCTGAGGATCACAGACTGTTGCTACCTATCCTCTCTCTATTGCTTATTGGGAACTCTATCTACTCAGCTACAAAGGAGAGTGTAATAACATCTGCCAGTCTGTCTCTCCTACAGCGCCTCACTGGATATCTGCATCAGGGCCTTATACCACCATTGTGGGACGGGTCTTCTCCGCTGAGGATCACAGACTGTTGCTATCTAATCTACTCTCTACTGCCACCTCTGGTGAACCATACAAGCTGCATAATAAAGATATATTCTCTGTGTTTGTGCATCTGAGTCTAGCCTGGTGCTACAGTTCCCAATGGGGCTCCTCGCCGTGGGAGACACTATCACTGTTTCCCCTAAGAATCCACCAAACACCTCGATATCATAACAGTTTTACCCACGTTAAGTGTACTTAACACTGGTAAAAGGCTTTTGAAAATTGCTATGATAGTATGTTACATTAACATGTGTAACTCCTTTAAAAAGTTACCTGTAAGCATCTAGTGAGAGGAATCCCTGTCAGTAATGTTTATCCATAGCAGGCTTCTATAGCACAGCATTTCCGGTGGGCTGCAATTATAACACACTTGAAATACACATTCCTTTACCCTGTAAATGCTCAATTTAGGATTTTCAACCTTTAAAACAACATATCCAAAGTCCATATAGAATGTACTATCAGAAATTACAAAATTCGAGAAAAAACAAATATTGCTTTTTGACAGAAAGTGATCATATCTCCATGGGAAAAAGAAATGTCAATTACACGAGGGCAAAAAACGTTTGATTTTACAATTATTGTTGCAAGTCTTCCCCAGGATGTTTTCTTGTATTCTTAAATCTCTTAAGAAAAGATATAGGTTCAGAGGTCAATTTTCAAAGCCATTTAGATGGATAACTCACAAGTAAGATACTAGCCAACAGATACAAATAAACAAATAAATACATGCGCCTGAGACTGACTCACAGAACTTTCTTTGTCATGTAGTTGTGCAGCAGACGTTTTTTTGAGAGTCTGAAGGTGGCTTCTGGTCCCATGGTTCCACACAGCTTTTTCTCCATTCTGTCCAACCAGTTAAACCAAGGATTACTATCTCTTGTCTTTCTCTTGTGTTGCTGTATTCTTGCTGCCTTCTCCCAGATGATGCGCCAGCAGGCCTGGTATTAATGCTTAATGTGCTCGATGGTCATCATGAGTGTCACTTATAAGCTACAGACTTCTGCTGCTATTGCTTTATAGCTGCTTCACAGCCAGGAACTCAGATGTGTTCCTCAATCTTTTCATTCTCATCTTGGCTGTACTAAAGCATCTATAATTTTGCCATTCCCTCAGCATCAACTAGTAGTAGTCAATCCGGCCTCCTCCTCCTCACACCACAGCATTGCTGATGTGGGATGTCAAGCTTCCTTGCTTCCCTGCCGAGTTCTCCCATGCCCGTTTCTCTTTCACTCCCCCTTCTCCTGAACTATCCTGCTGTCGTCCCTTTGTGTCTTCTAGGCCTTATCACTGTACTCTCCCCTACCTCCATTACTTCTTTTATGTCCAGCATGACCTGCGTTCCACTATTCTTTCTTGCAATCATGACCTAGCCCCTCATGCTCACCCTACCTTTATCCCTCAGCTTACTACCCAGTAGCACTCATACTCCTATCATGCCTATGCATGCAAACAGTCACAAACACCCTGTCATGATCCATTCTTTCCACTCTCATGCACCGTCACTCCTCTCTTGAAAACCCTAACATAGAGACTGCAGACTGCAGATACTTGACATTGGCAGAGAGCAGCAAACGCTGACCCTCTTAAACACATCAGAAGACAGAGATTAACCAATAGGAAACAGAGAAAATAAGAAGCACATGATACTGCATACAGAGCCCTTTCCAAATCTTCTTCTTTGTCAAATGATTCTCTGTCCAGTTGCTTTTCCATCTCTGCATGTAGCATTCATGGTGAGAGCAGATGTTTGCCTCATTTTTATGTGTTTTGGGATGTGGAGGATAAGCTAACAGAAAAGCAGCACTGCCTATTCACGAAATAGTGCACAGATGGTACATAGCATGGGGTACAGACAGTAGTAACATTTAATCATAATTTTTCCACTAATTTCCAAATTAAAATTTTAGGAACAATTGTTAAACTGCCCATTGAGCTTGCAAATCTGTAAATGCATTGTGCTCTGCAGGCCTGCAAGCTAATTTTCAAAGGAAAACTCCCTGTAGAGTTCTCCTTAGAAAATTTGGGCCAGCAAGGGAATGCAGGTCCTTTGTACCCATGTATTTTGTACCTGCTATGAAATAAGTACAAAGTTCTTGCATTCAACAGCACAAAATGAAATTATTATTTTCCTTTCCCGAGCTAGCCCTGACCTTTTTTACCTCACAGGTAAAAGTGCACATGCTGTGAACTGTGAACAAACATATCCAGACTGTGGGGGCAGGGGATGCGGAAGTGCATTTTCAAACATGATTTTTATGTGGGTAAAAACCTGTTTATCCACATAAAAAGTTTTGAAAAATGCCCAGTCGCTCGGTGGCAGTGCCTTGTAAAAGTCTCTGGTTCAATCCCCAAGTTGTGTCTTCTGCTCCCTGGGTTGGCTTGCTCTGGAGATGCTGCAGTCCTAAGATGGAGGGAGTCATGGTCACCACTCAAGAGTGACACTTAATGGCTCGATTCAGGACCCATAATTACAGCATTCTGGATAGGCTGGCCAAAGACTGTCACTGAAATGACGATTAGGTATGTTTAGGACTTCTGATTTTAGATGTGAACGGATAAAACATGTCTCATGCAAAATAAATAAATAAAATAGGGGTTTTAGATAAACACCAGAAAATTAGCCCTTTCCCTAGTACTCTCTCACTTTTCCTTTGGATGTTTTTGTGTCTTTTCCATACTAACATCTCTTCAGCTGCACAAATGTGCACTGGATGAATAAAGAAATTAAGTGGACAGTTTTCATCTAATTTTTATAATCCTCCCTAATCTTCCCTTCCTCGCTCTCTGATTGGCCTCCTATTGCCTCATTTTGATTAGTTCTTTGCTGCTGTATTCTGATTGGCTGTTGTAAGCCTCTCTCTGATTGGTTCTCCACACTATCTCGTTTTGTGAACTTTTCAGTTTTGTACTTTAAATCAGCTGTTTTTCTGTAATCTCCTTTTGCAGCTGCTTTACAAGTTGTGCAGTCAGTCCTAAAAGATTTGTTAACTCTATGTTGTCAGTTGCAGTTGTTATCCTTTTTTGTTGATCTGTTTATTAATGTATTGACCCTTTGATTATTTTTCAGAGTTATATATAAAGATTTCTTTTCCTGTCCCTTCCGATGCAGCCTCCCGTGAAACACAAATGTGTCGGGGGACTGAGTTCTTCCTCTGACAGGACTTTAATTCGCCTTTAAAATAGTGACTGTGATAGTGAAACTGTGGATTGTTTTCATGAAAATGTTTTTCTACATTTTTTAAATTTGATTTTGATTGCCTTCCCAGATCTGAAGCTTAAGTGCATCACACTCTTCATTTTTGGATTTCCACATTTGTATGGTTGCTTGATCTCTATTTGCTCATGGGTTGCTAAAAGGTTTAGCACCTCCACGCTAAACAAATTTCATTGTGAACTTAAGTTAATTAGTCCCATATAGTCCTGTCATATGTTTCTGTCTCTTCTGCAAGCAGACCTCAATCATACTATTACTTATGGCACTAGATAGCAATGTTATATTTCTATAAAGTTTCATAGAAAATGTTTGTGTGACTCTGTAGCTACTTTATTCACTTTTGTGGATGTGAGTCAGGTCAAGTTGCCTCATGTTTACACTAATTGTTGATGCACCATTGTGATATATGGTAGGTGTCAGCTTTGTTCTTTTATGTTTTCCATGTATTACTGTTAAGGGGAAATGAGAGTAATCAATCTGCTATTTGGAGTTTTACTCACACTTGGTACTCTTAAGAGTTGTTACGAGCTTTCCTTTCTCTTTGTGCCATTACTTAAAATGTTTTTACTTTCTATAATGTTGGGACTCCCACTATGCCGCCGCGATTCCTTGCTGCGCAACTATTTCCTCTATTGGCGACTCCCTTTATTTATTTCTTTGTAAAAATAGTATTAAGGATCAGCATTGTAGGTGTCCATGCCAAGTTAAATGAAGGGTTTCAGAACCGGCTATATTATATGATGTTTACCTTCTTTTGCAGGCACAAAATAGCAAGCTGCTCCTGTGGTTTAGGAAGCAGCAGCCAAAGAATTAGGAGAGAAGTAGCCCTAACATCCCTCGGTTCAGAAGTCCCAGGAATGGAGTAGAGGGGTAAAACTGACACCTCACACAATAACTCTCTATTCAGTGACCAGGGAATAACTGAGGAACTAGCTTAGCTTTTTCCTTTTTTTTTTTTTTGTCTCAGTAAAAAACAATATATATATATATGTTTATTGTTTGTATATCTAGTGTTCCATGCCAGATCCTGTATGACAGAAAAGATATGGGTGCTGAACTGCAATTAAGGTATTGCATATGTATGTGGTTGAAAGGAGAGATGTACTGTAAGTTATATGTATATATTAGCTTGTGTGCTTCTGACCTGGCTATTGTGCTACCTTTTTCAAGATGAACAGGAAAACTGGTGTATTACATGAGATTTTGAGACCATATAAGTGTAAATCTAAAGAACGGACTTTCGTGATCCTGAAAGCTCAGGTACTACAATATCTAATTTTGTTAGTTGAATAAAAGGTGTCACAACCTACAATTATTCCATTTTCTCCAGCAACAATACCAGAACTCTGCACGAGGTCTACAAGCAGTCAGCCCATGAATTCACATTTGCATCCAGACACATGCAGCCATACTAACATTCCAAAAAAAAAAGCAGAAAAAAACTACGCTGTAGAATGCATAGAGCTACTCTACCTGAATCCTCCCACAGGAATGAAGTATTTTATCAGGACTTAACCTTCAGGGGCTCAAAGGCAAATGTATCATGCCAGTATTAAAGCACTTTCACTGGCTGCCTGTTAAGAGTTGCACTCAATTTAAAATGATGGTTGTTACTGTATTTAAGCTACGTCAGTGGGATTATAAATGTATGTTACATGCAAAGTTGTTCAGGTGTGATCCAGGGAGGATTTTGTGATCAGATGGTGCGGCAACATTGGATCTGCCATCTAGTCGAGACTATCGTCTACAGCAAACGTGTAGTAGAGCATTTCCTTTCTCAGCTCTCCTACATCTGGAATAGTCTCCCAGTCAAATTGAGAATGGATACGGATGTAAAAAATTATAGGACACGTTTAAAAACACTTCTGTTTCAGGAAGCCTTTAAGTGATTTTATTATCAAACTGGTTTTAATTAATATGTTAGTCACTTATTGAATATTGTTACAGCTGTAGGCAGGAGGTGGGATATAAATATTATAAATAAAATATAACAAAAATAAATAAAACCTCTGTTTAGATTCTTTTCCACTTTCTGTCTCTACACAGTAAGTCCATCCGCCTTATGTAGCTATGTCTACATTCCTAGCCAAGAAGTGATTATAATACAGTCAGTGTCATTTGTGGTATCACAGCAATAATTTGGACAGTGCAACATCCTGCAATGCATCTGAAAGTGATGATTAGAGGGAGGATTCTGCTCTGCATAGCAATGTTTCTTCTGCCAATACAGTAACTTGGCAGCTTCCTCTTGCTTTTCCTCAGGACATTTTCCTCTCTTGTTCGTAAAGAAGTTGCCCAAAAAGCATTACACAAGGATATTCAAACTGGTCTTTTTGGCAATTGTACATGGAAAAGGTAAGCTTGCTTTTGGAATACTAAACGGGATAGGAAAAAAACCCTGCACTATGGTTAACCTGATACTGTAAAACAGGAGAAGGTAATTCCAAGTCCTTGAGGGCCACCAACAAGTCAGGTTTCCAAGATATCCCTACTGAATATACAATTGAGGCAGTTTACATGTAAATCTCTCTCATACATATTCATTAGAGGAAAACGCAACGAGTTGATGGCCCTTAAGAACAAGAGTTGCCCAGCCCTGTTAAAAAACATGTAACCCATTAATTGCAAACTTAATTGACGCCATTGGATTTAATTTGTTGCTCATTCCAACTTGTTTCTTTCTTTGCATGATAAGTTCTTATCCAGATTCCTGATGCATTCATGATAGGACATGGTGTAAGACTCCGAGCAAGCCCAGGATGGCATGACTGCATATGCACACTCGGAAAGGCAGCGGGAGCAGCAGAGGCTGTGGGGCTGCCAGTACAGCCCAGCTCACCAGCAGCTGAAGAAGAAGAGAGCCTGTGTGGCCACCAGTGGAGCCCAACCCACCAGTAGCCAAAGACATGGAGAGGCTGCGGTGCTACAAGGTGCCATGGAAGAGCCTGCCTGTGTGTGTATGTGTGTGAGTGAAAGGGAAGCTTGCCTGCACATGTGTGTGTGTGTGTGTGTGTGAAAGAGGAAGCCTGCCTGAATGTGTGTGTTTGTGTGCATGTATGAAAGAGGAAGCCTGCCTGAATGTGTGTTTGTGTGAAAGAGTAAGACCCCCGCCAGCTGCCATAGAACAGCTTGCCTGTGAATATGTGAAAGGGAAGTCTGCCTGCATGTATGTGTGTGTTTGAGAGAGAGAGAGAGAGAAAGCCTGCCTGCCTGTTTATGTGTGTGTGTGTGTGAGAGAGAGAGAGAGAAGCCTACCTCTGTGTGTGTGTGTGTGTGTGTGTGTGTGTGTGTGTGTGTGTGTGTGTGTGTGTGCGTGTGAATGAGAGCCTGACTGGTGTATGTGTGTGTGAATAGAAGCCTACCAGGTGTGTATGTGTGTGAATGGGTGCTGCTCTGGGATGTGTGTATGTGCATGTGTGAATGAAATCCTACTTGGGCTTAGTATGTGTGTAAACCTTCCCATTCTCTCCCCCATTAATCCATGACAATCTCAGAGCATCTGGAAATAAAATGTTCCCAGGTATGGAGAAAGAGAATGTTTTCATCCTTATCTGTTTTAATTATTGCTTCTTGTTTGATGTGTCTACTGTTTTGAAATATTTTATTGGTGTTAGGGAAATTTTGGATATTCTATTAGTTAACTGGTTTGAAATATTTATTCTTTTTATGAATATTATTTTACTATTATGAATATTATTTTACTATTTTATGAATATTATTTTACTATTATGATAGATGTTTTATGTTTCTTGATTTAATTTTTTAAGGTTTCTGTTTTTCCATTGTTGCTCTGAATAAAGCGGTTGGCATGTTGTTGGTTCCAGTTCATTTCTTCTCTGCACATTTCAATTTATACTGTCTGGTCTCTATTCTGTATTTGGTCAGGTCTCTCTGTGTTCTGCATGTGTGAGCGAGGTGAGGTATTTTGCTGGTATGTAGTTTCTGTGTAGGGATCTACAGCAGTCTGATTAGTTCTGTTTTCCTAATAGGAGGTATATTGGTGTTCTAGAGAAGTGGTTCTCAACACTGGTATGTCGCGAGGTCCTGGGAGGTGTGTCGCAGGGCCAGGTGGGAGTTGGTTGACTTCTCTTACATTGGGTTGGGAGGCTACTCTCACTTCCTTCGCTTCTTTCTGACCCAGTGGGAGGCTGTTTCCTCCTTCACCCAGATCACAGCGAGACTGCCAGCTCCTGCTGTTCTGGGCCTGATGGGACACAAACCTTATCTTCCCTTGCTGAGTCTGGAAGTGATGCTGCTGCTGATCTCTTCACCCTTGGAGTGTGGAGGAAAGGAGGTTGGGGATGCTAGGAAAATGAAGGTGGAATGAGAGGGAGTGTGGGGGCTGCTGAGCAGGAAAGGATGAGAAACAGGGGGCTTGGGGTAGCTGGGCAGGCAGGGAGATGGGATAAAGAGGGTAGGGAGAGTCAAGCAGGGAAGAGAAACAGCACAGGGAAGAGGATGTGGCGGGTCAGGAATGCTGGGCAGGGATATGAGTGTGAGCGGATGATTTAAATGGAGTAATTGGGAAAAGTGAAGGATGATGGAGACATGGAAGGAGAGTGACCGGGTGCAAGAAACATCTGCCAATTCTGGGAATGTGCATTTCTTTGCTTAGTGTAGGAGGATATGTATTTCTGTTAGGGATGTGAATCGTTTTAGGACGATTAAAATTATCGTCCGATAATTTTAATATCGTCTTAAACCATTATGGAACACAATACAATAGAGATTCTAACGATTTATCGTTATAAATCGTTAGAATCGTGAGCCGGCACACTAAAACCCCCTAAAACCCACCCCCGACCCTTTAAATTAAATCCCCCACCCTCCCGAACCCCCCCCCAAATGACTTAAATAACCTGCGGGTCCAGCGGCGGTCCGGAACGGCAGCGGTCCGGAACGGGCTCCTGCTACTGAATCTTGTTGTCTTCGGCCGGCGCCATTTTCCAAAATGGCGCCGAAAAATGGCGGCGGCCATAGACGAACACGATTGGACGGCAGGAGGTCCTTCCGGACCCCCGCTGGACTTTTGGCAAGTCTTGTGGGGGTCAGGAGGCCCCCCCCCAAGCTGGCCAAAAGTTCCTGGAGGTCCAGCGGGGGTCAGGGAGCGATTTCCCGCCGCGAATCGTTTTCGTACGGAAAATGGCGCCGGCAGGAGATCGACTGCAGGAGGTCGTTCAGCGAGGGTTCCGGCGCCTCGCTGAACGACCTCCTGCAGTCGATCTCCTGCCGGCGCCATTTTCCATACGGAAAATGGCGCCGGCCATACGCGTATGGCCGGCGCCATTTTCCGTACGAAAACGATTCGCGGCGGGAAATCGCTCCCTGACCCCCGCTGGACCTCCAGGAACTTTTGGCCAGCTTGGGGGGGGCCTCCTGACCCCCACAAGACTTGCCAAAAGTCCAGCGGGGGTCCGGAAGGACCTCCTGCCGTCCAATCGTGTTCGTCTATGGCCGCCGCCATTTTTCGGCGCCATTTTGGAAAATGGCGCCGGCCGAAGACAACAAGATTCAGTAGCAGGAGCCCGTTCCGGACCGCTGCCGTACCGGACCGCCGCTGGACCCGCAGGTTATTTAAGTCATTTGGGGGGGGGTTCGGGAGGGTGGGGGATTTAATTTAAAGGGTCGGGGGTGGGTTTTAGGGGGTTTTAATGTGCCGGTTTTGCGATTTTACGTTTTTTCGATTTTTTTACGATTTTTCACGATATTTTACCCCCCCAAATGGCAACAATACGATTCCCTCCCCCTTCCAGCCGAAATCGATCGTTAAGACGATCGAGGACACGATTCACATCTCTAATTTCTGTTTCTAGCTCTCCAGTTTTGCACTGCATGCAGAGTGGCTTTTTGAGGTTTCCATTCCATTACTGTTTGAATGCTGGCAGTTAGGGTTGTTTGGGTATGAAAGGTTTACTATGTTGTGATGGTAATTCTGAATATTCATGCCTTTCTGAGGGCCAAGCCCACATCCATCATGCATTTTAAAAGGTCTAATTCTATCGAGTTCCAAGTGTCTTTATGGCAGAGTTTTCTGGCTGGCACCACAGCAGTGCATGTAAATATAATGTGCACATTGCAAGTGGCATTTTTGCTTCAGAAGACTGTACTTTTGAATGTTCTTTTTTGAGTAAAAATTGTTATAAATGCATAATTTACTTGTGTGTGTGTGTGTGACTGTAAGGGTGGGGAGCGTGTGAGCAAGGCTGTAAGATTTGCCTAGGGTACCTAATACCTTTCCATTGACCATGGATTCCTTGGGGGAGGGGGAGATGGATGTCATTTATTAAAAATATAGATTGCTGGAGGGAGCTGAACATTTTTTGATAGGCCCAGGACAGAGACTGAATGAATCAGGGGAGGGGGCAGCAAAGTAATTGATCGCACAGAGCAGCAAAAAAGCTAGCACCAGGCCTGACCAAGCCACTAAGAGGAGAATCTTTAATGAGAAGCTGAGATAGAGCCAGAGGTGAAAGTGTACCAAATGTTTTGATGAAAGTATTGGTTTAGGTGAAAGTGAAGCCATGTCACTCTATCTCACTTCTTCAATCAAAAATCGACAAACCTTCCTACAGAAATATATAAATATGAAATAGGTATATACTTTTTTACAATTTTTTATATTTTAAATGGAGAAAGGCATAACCCTCATAACAACAGGCTAAATGCTGCACTGTTTTCTGCAACTTCCATAAGCCTGGGTATTGATTTAATCATCGGTTTATGCCTCCAACCACCTGAAATTAAATTTTAGTGATAAAGTGAATTTGTAGTGAATATCAAAACAATTTGTAAAAAGCCCTTATCTTAGAACAATGGTGAGCATTTTATTTAATTAAATATCCACAGTCCCAGTAATATTGAAAAGAAGAGGATCAAAACCAATGTGCTCCACGTTTCAGTAGTACCATGCTTCCTACATCAGGGAATGGACTCTTTCTTCTCTCAAAAGATATCCTTAAAGTTTCATCAATCAAAAAAACTTTTCCTGGCGTATATTTCCTTATGAACACACTCTATGAAGACACTTGGTGGAATTCACCTCACTATCACATCCTTGGCGCTCAGTGCATCACAACAGCATCTGACGTCATCAAATATAATGTTTCCTAGTTCATTTAAATAAAAAAGGAGGTGCAGGGTAACCACTCGCTCTCGTTCAAGAATTCCTTTTGAATAAGGGTTTAGGTTTTGTTCCCACACAATGTTAGAATGCTTTTCGATCCCATATTGAATTTTTTCGTTTTTTTTTTTAGATTGCTACAGTTAAAATTGTATTTTAGCAAACAACCATGTACCGTTGATCCTTCCATACTTAAACCTAAATCTAACTGGATATCTGGGGAGCTATTGATCCACATTTATTAACTTTTAAACATTTGGTTTGGAAGAGATTATGAAATTGGAACAACAACCTTGTAGATTATTTTGTAATATCTCCAATAAAAAAATGTGAAGCTCTATTACAATTGCAAAATGATGGATCCTTAGTCATAAAACTGGCTGATAAGGAGGGAGCGGTTGTGCTACAATCACATGAACAATATATTTATTTATTTAAAAAATATTTGTATACCAGCTATACAATGGGTATTAGGTCTGAGCGGTTTATACAATTAAAAAAATTCATAATTATATACATATATTTTTTTATAATTAATATATTATGGAAGCACATAGACAATTGTCAGATGGAAAGTATTACAAAAAGATTGATATGGATCCAACAGTCAATATTCAGTCACAGATTAAGGAAATGTTACAAATAGCTATGGCAAGGAACTTTCTTACTAAGAAAGAATTGTCTTTTTTATGTAATAGCTGTCCAACTATTCCAGTGCTATATTTTGTACCTAAAGGTACATAAATCTATTTTGGCCCTACCTGGAAGACCTATATTATCAGCAAGGGGTTCTCTTTTTGAACCAATTTCTATTTTCATTGATATATTTTTGAAACCTTTTATGTCATGTGCTAAGTCGTATGTTAAAGATTCTACACATATGTTTCATATTCTTTCTCAAATATCGGAATTGCCACCTAACACCATGATGGTTACTATGGATATACAATCACTATATACAAATATTCCTCAAGATGCAGCTTTGAATATAGTGAGAGAAGCTGTGACACAAAGAACTGGTATACAGAGAATACCGAGTTTATTTATTTAATTATTTATGTAACACTTTTTTTTATACCGGTATTAGTAGTTACATCATACCGGTTTACATTGGAACTGAAGGAAGAAATTACATCAAACAGGTACAGGGAATGTGACTACAGAAACAAAAGAAAAAGTAAACAAAAGGAAAATTACATCAAACAGGTACAGGGAATATGACTACAGAAACAAAAGGAAAAGTTTATTATATAGTTGGCAGAAATGGCACTTTTTTGTAACTGTTTTTCTTTTGATAGGGTTTTTATTTTGAAGAACAGTATATCCATACATTTCGATGGACATCTTTCCTTATTTGTTGGCATCGGTATTTAGATTATGTTTTTTGCCTATGGAAGAGTTCTTTACAAGAATTGCTAGACTTCCATCGGTGGTTAAATTCAATTGATTCCAATTTACAATTTACTATGGAATATGACATGAACCATCTGCCATATTGAAGTTTTTATAGTATTCGGTAAAATTGTCACATCTATTTTTCAGAATGAAATAATCTTTTAAGATATGAGAGCTTTCACCCATGACGTTTAAAACAGAGTTTACACATCAGCCAATTTCTACACCTTTGTAAATTATGTACCAACATTGATGATTTAAAAAAACAAACAGCAGATATGAATATGAGATTTCTTCAATGTGGATATCCTCGGAGGGTGATCTCAAAAGCATATAAGCGGGCGTTATATGCCAATAGACATCTTTTGCTTCAATACCAGGGGTCTGATCAGGACAATCGATTGAAATATGTTATGCGATATTCCGAGAGGTTATATCAAATTATGTTGATCATCAGGAAATATTGGCATTTCTTACAGTGGCATGATATTTTTAAAGAGAGCCCATGTTTTTTGTTTTCACGGAGTAGGAACATCAAAGAAAATATTATGAAGCATTATTAATGTTGTGAGTCTGCCCACGTGCCACGGGCAGCCCCCCACCTACCTGCTTCTTCGAATGCGGCCAGCCAGGCCGTTGCTGACACTGCCCCGTGCCAGGCCGAGCCGCAATGTTCTGAGCTTCCCCGCGGTCCTAGAGCCGCCGGCGGGAGTCTCTTCTTCGCGACATGGAGCCATTCCTGCAGTCTGCCTCTTTCTTCACAACAGGGCTGCCGCTGATAACACCGTCGTTCCTTGGGCTCTCCACGTGGCAGGGACGCCGCCGACATGCAGTCTTCTTCCTGGCTTCCCCATAGGCGCGAGAATGTGCATCACCTCGGCATATAAAGGGCCAGTGGCGGGAAAAGCCTCGCAGCCCTCATCAATGACATCATCGACCTGTTCCTGCTTCAGCCTTATAAAAGGGCCTTGCTGCCATTCCTCAGTGCCTTTGGATCGGGTTTGCACAGCATCTGTGATCTTCCTTACGATCCAGGTCTTCCATCTTTTCCTGTGCCTTGATGGATCTTCATTTCATGTTCTTCGTGTTCCTGAACTTCGTCTCCTTGATGTCCCTGGTCTCGTCCCTCATCAGAGTTCCCTCATCGCCTGTCTTCTGTTCCTGATGTTCCAGATGTTCCGTGTCCAGATGTCCTGATGTCTCGTGTCCTGATGTTCCATGTTCCTGTCCATTTCCCAGGTCCTTCATCTGTCCACCACTCTTGGTGTGCCATGTCGTGGTCCTTGACCAGCCCTTGGGTTGGCTGTGTAGGGCGCCTCGTGGTACAAGGCCTTCTTCTCATCTGCAGCGCAAGCCTCTGGGAGACTTCTGGTTTTTAAAGCCTTGTCCCTGAGTATCTTGTTCCCGGTCTACGTTCCCTTGTGTCTGCATCCGTCCATGCCTATGACTCTGCCAGAACCTGCTCCGCTCCAATGTGGTCTGCGACCAGCCACAGCCGGTTGTGTAGGGTGCGCCCCAGAGCAGGCCTCTTCTGAATCTTTGCCATGTTCCAGTCTCAAGTTCCACATCTTCGCCTGGAGTCTGCTTCGCGTTCAGCGTGGTCTGTGACCAGCCATGGGCGGCTGTGTAGAGCGCGCTGCGAAGCAGTTCTCACCCAGTACTTTTGCCTGACTCTTGAATCCTTGCCTGAATCTTCCGAGCAACCTGAATCTTAGTCTGAGTCTGAGTATCTTGAATCCATGTCCGAGTCTCCTGAGTATCCTGAATCCTTGTCTGAATCCTCTGAGTCTTCTAAGTATCCTGAGTCCTTGTTTGAATATCCAAGTCTTCGTCCGAGTCTCCTGAGTATCCAAGTCTTCATCTGAGTCTCCTGAGTATCCAAGTCTTTGTCTAAGTATCCAAGTCTACATCTGAATCCTCCGAGTATCCTGAGTCTTCATCCAAGTCTTCATGTTCCTGCCCTCAGCCTCTGTCTGGCCTCACGCACTTGTCATTCCCTAACAATGGGTCCAGAAGGGCTATTGAGTGGCCGGAGGGCTACTCTCGAGATCAGCATTGTGTTGCTGGATCTCATTGGTGCGTGTAGGTCCAGTGGAGGGGTGAGCCTGCCTTGTTCCTGTTCCAGATAATCCACGCCTTGTCTTCGCTCCAGCCTTTCTCCTGCTCCACCCGTGCTCATACCAGCTCACCTCCCGCGGTGTGTTTTGGGGTATCCTCTGCCCTCACATAGCACATAGTGAGGGCAAAGATAGTGCCGGCGCCATTTTGAATACTGGCAATACGGCCCGAGTGCAGGAGGTCGCTCCCGGACCCCCGCTGGACTTTTAGCAAGTCTTGTGGGGGTCAGGAGGCCCCCCCCAAGCTGGCCAAAAGTCCCTGGGGGTCCAGCGGGGGTCCAGGAGCGATCTCCTGCACTCGTGCCGTTGGGTGCCAGGAACCAAAATGGCGCCGATAGCCTTGCCTTTACTATGTCACAGGGGCTACCGGTGCCATTGGTCAGCCCCTGTCACATGGTAGGAGCACAAGATGGCGCCTGCCATCCAGTGCTCCTACCATGTGACAGGATCCGGCCAATGGCACGGATACCCTGACACAAGGCAAGGGCAAAGGACGGCCCGGTAGCCAGAGGACGGCCCGGAGCAGGAGATCACTCCTGGGACCCCCACTGGACCACCAGGTGCCTGTAAAAATGTTTTGGGGGGGTCGGGAGGGTGAGGGAAGCTAAGGGGTTACTTTTAAAGGGTCGGGTGGGTTTAGGGTTTATTTTTGTGTGCCGTTTTTCCCGCCCTCCCCCAAAACGATAAAGGAAGCCCCAAGATCAATATCGTGGGGTTTTCCTATTGTTTTGGGAGATCCCCCGATTTCTGACGATTTTGAAAATATCGACGATATTTTCAATCGTCCGAAGCCCGATTCACATCCCTAGGTATGAACCCAAAGCTATTTCAGCTGTGCTGCAGTTAGCTGGGCCGCCGGCGATGGAACAGGCAGGGGTACCGGCAAGGGTGGCCTGGGCTGACGGCCAATTACAATCTGAAAAGGGGATGCCCCCGTTGAGGTACCGGCATGCGAATTGTGGGAGAATTCAGCCCACAAGAGAAGTGCCACCGAATCATCCTGATGGGAGTTGACATATAGCCGAGGAAATTGTTTTAATGTCCGATTCATGCCCTCTGCCTGACCATTGGCCTGAGGGTGGAACGCAGTGGTAAAGTCCAGAGAAATGCGAAACTTCTTACAGAGATTGAGCCAGTATCGAGCCGTGAACTGAGAACCACAATTTGATGTGATGTGCTGTGGTAGTACCTGGAGGTGGAAGATGTGAAGCATGAATAATTGAGCCAGACGAGGAGCAGAAGGGAGGAAGAGTAGCGGGATAAAATGGGCCATTTTGGAAAAGCGATCCACTATTACCCATATCACTGTGTTTCCCTCTGATGGTGGAAGTTCCACAATGAAGTCTGTGAAGATATGTGATCAAGGCTTCGTGGGAGTTGGCAGAGGTAAAAGTCCCCAAGTTTTTCCTTTAGGAATCTTGTGTTGAGCACAAGTTGGGCATGAATCAACATATGCTTGTATATTCTTACGCATCTCAGGCCACCAATAGTATTGTTGAAGTGTTTGAGTTCGAGCTCGTCCAGGATGCCCGTCTAACTGGGAATCGTGACCCCAAGCCAATACTTTATTACGAAGTCTTTTAGGCACCACCGTTTTACCATATGGGACAATGAATGTTGCAGAGAGGATAATGCGAGCCGGGTCTATAATATGTTGTATAGGCTCCTCTGTATCTTCAGCGGAGAAGGATCGGGATAAGGCATTTGCCTTAATGTTCTTGTTAGCTGGTCGATAACGAAGTTCAAAATGAAAATGTGTGAAAAAGAGTGCCCAACGAGCTTGACGCGGATTCAAACGTTGAGTTTGCTGGAGGTATATCAAGTTCTTATGGTCCGTGTAGACCGTTATGCCGCCACACCTCAAACGCAAGCTTAATGGATAGAAGCTCTTTGTCACCGATGGAATAATTGCATTCCACCGGAGAAAATTTCTTAGAGAAATAAGAGCAAGGATGAGAAGTTCCCGATATGTTGGTCTGGCTTAAGACCGCTCTTACTCCTTCAGCTGATGCATCCATCTCCACCATAAATGAACGTCTGGGATCAGGATGCCGGAGGCAAGGTTGTTGTAGGAAGGAGTTCTTGAGTGACTGGAAAGCTTCTTCAGCCTCTATAGGCCAGGCCTTGATGTTCGCCCCTTACGAGTAAGAGCAGTGAGAGGTGCAGCCAGTTTAGAAAAGTTCTGAATAAAACTACGATAGTAGTTAGCACACGTAATCCATTAGGTTGGGGCCATTCTTGGATACATTTCAACTTGGAGGGGTCCATCTGAAAACCTTGTTTGGAGATAATATACCCCAAGAAGGGTAGTGATTCTCGTTCAAAAACACATTTTTCAATCTTAGCATAGAGCCGGTTCTCTCTTAGGCATTGCAAAACCTGAATAACATGGTGCTGGTGTGTTATGGCCGACTGTCATGGCCGCCAGCCATGGCGGTCCGTGGCCGGGACCAAATACTCACCCGCGGCATCAGGTTGGCCCGAGGCTCCTGCAGGAGCAGGGGGCCTCCACCGGCATTCTCCCCGCGGCCATGGATGTTGCTAGGCCGGCCGCAGAGACCAACAGGGCTGAGCTGACTCCTCCCCCTTCCTGTCTGCATTAGAGCCGCGCGCGTGAATGAAGATAGGATTTAAAGGGGCCATGACAGGAAGTTGTCGTGGCTCCCTCCTGAGACTCCTCCTTCATTTTTAGGTACTTAAGGCAAGGTCTGCTCCTCAGACCTTGCCTTGATATTGAGGCTTCTTGCTTGGTTTCCGGTTCCCGTGTTCCTAGACTTGCTTGGCTCTTCGTCCCGCTTCTGCTTCTCCTCCTCGTTGGATTGACTCTCTGGCTCCTGACCTTCGGACTGGCTGTGGTGCGTTCCTGGCATTGACTTTGGATTGGCTTTGGACCCTTCTCCTGTGTTGCTCCTGAACTGGCTTCAGATCTCTCTCGTCTGTTCCTGGACTGGCTTTGGACCGCTCTCTGGACTTCGACCCTTGGACCGTCTTTGGACTCTCCTTTGACTTCTACAGCCGGACTACCTACGACCAGCTGGAGGCGCCAGCTGTCTGGAATCCCCGACCTGCAGGAGGCACCTGCATCCAAACCTTCATTAATCTTCAGGGAGTTCCTTAAGTCCCAGTGGTCGGATCCCTACAGGCTCCTCCTGGGGGGATCATGAGCTTCCAGGGTGAAGACTTCTATCAACACTCATCTCATCGAGCCTTGCCCTCCGACAGTAGGGACCTAACGGGTTCTCGATCTGTTTGGGTAACACCAACTCTACCTCGGAACAGGGGTCCATCTCCTGAATTCGTAACAGAATATCAAGGCCATGGACCCGGCAGAGGCTTCCACTTGCCAGGCCATTCCTGGACTAGCCCAAAAGGTCATGGAGCAGCAATGTATCCTTGAATCTATGGCGTCTTCCCTGGAATGACTCAACGCCCGGCTGGATTCTATGACCACGGCTCAGGCTGTTTCTACACCTGTACCCGTACTACCAGGGATTCAGAGTAACACTCGGGCCACGATTCCGTTACCTATTCCTCCACGTTATGCGGGTGAGCCTAGGTTATTCCAAGGATTCCTTGATCAATGCAGTATGCATTTCCATCTTCAAGCTTCGTTGTTTCCGGACGACCTTACAAAAACTACCTATATACTGTCTCTTTTAGAAGGCAAAGCCCTGGCCTGGGCTTCTCCTTTCTGGCGACAGTCCGACCCAGTCTTACAAGACCTTCCTAAGTTTTTGGAATTATTTCAAGCTGTATTTGATGATCCAGGGAAACAAGTGGTCACTGGCTCCAAGCTTCTATAACTTCAACAAGGAAATCGGCCGCTGGCTGACTACACTGTTGAATTTAGAACTCTTGCATCCGAACTCCATTGGGAGGAGAATTGTCTTTGGTCCATATATTTGGAGGGTCTGTCATCCAGAATAAAGGATGAGATGGCAGCCTGGGAGTTACCACCCTCATTGGACTCTATCGAGGACTTAGTGACTCGTATTGATCGCCGGCTACAGGAATGAGCACTAGAAGGATCAAGTACGAGAAGACATTTGGCAGTAACGACCTCTTGTCGCTCATCTACTCCGGTCTCTCGAACCGCATCTACCACAGAAGGGACTATGGAGGAACCCATGCAATTGGGCAGGGGACCCCTCTCTCCAGAGGAGAGGCAAAGACGACGCAAGGCAGGCCTCTGCCTATATTGTGGAGGAGCGGGCCATCTCATCGCTCGATGCCCTATTCGTCTGGGAAACTCCCAAGCCTAGGCTCCATTGGGGGAGTAACCCTAGGCATCGCTTCCCCAGCTCCCCCACTAACTCTGCATGTCACCCTGTGTTTTGGAGATCACTCATTCTCTACACTGGCTTTAGTTGATTCTGGAGCCGGAGGAAACTTCATCCTGCAAGATATAGTGGAACAACTGCACATTCCCATTCGCCTGTGTCCTAAGCCGTTAGTCATATCTTCCATTCACAGAGATCCCCTGCCAGGGAGAATAACCCATCATACAGTTCCTATGGAATGCCACATAGCAACAGACCACACCAAAAATATCTCCTTCTATGTTATCCAAAGAGCCATTCATCCTAGAGTTCTTGGTATTCCGTGGTTGCAACAGCATAATCCCCAGTTTGACTGGACATCTTTAAAACTTCTCCACTGGGGCCCAACATGCTTTGAGACCTGCATTAAAGGATCCAATTCTTCCAGTAGTTTTCTTTGCACCTCTCGTCTTGAGGGACTGCCGTCAGTACAGTCAGTTCGCTGATGTATTTTCAAAAAAGGCTGCTGACACTTTACCTCCACACCGAGAATTTGACTGTAGCATCAACCTAACCCCCGGAGCTATTCCACCTCGGGGTAGGGTCTATCCTCTATCGGCTTTGGAGACCCATGCTATGTCTGAATATGTCCAAGACAATTTACAGAAGGGATTCATTAGACACTCAACTTCTCCAGCTGAGGCTGACTTCTTCTTTGTCGGAAATAAAGACGGGACCCTGCGCCCATGTATTGACTTCCACGGACTGAATGCCCTTACTATCAAGGACCGATACACATTACCATTAATAGCTGAACTTTTTGACCGTTTACAAGGGGCCAAGGTGTTCTCGAAGTTGGATCTGCAGGGAGCCTATAATCTCATCAGAATTCAAGAGGGGGATGAGTGGAAGATGGCTTTCAACACCAGAGATGGACATTACGAGTACCTTGTTATGCCTTTTGGCTTGACCAATGCTCCGGCAGTGTTTCAGCACTTCATTAATGAAATATTCTGAAACTTGCTTTATGTTTGCGTGATAGTCTACCTGGATGACATTCTGATTTTTTCTGCTAACCTACAAGCACATCGACAACATGTTATTCTAGTTTTACAATGTCTAAGAGAGAATCACCTTTATGCAAAAATTGAAAAGTGTATCTTCGAACAAGAGTCTCTTCCGTTTCTGGGATATATCATCTCTAAACAGGGTTTCCAAATGGATCCCTCCAAATTAAAATGCATTAAAAAATGGCCTCAACCTAATGGATTATGTGCTCTTCAGCAATTCCTGGGTTTCGCCAACTACTATCGTAGTTTTATCCAGAATTTCTCAAAGTTAGCAGCACCCCTCATGGCTCTTACTCAAAAAGGGGCAAACATCAAGTCTTGGCCTGTAGAAGCTGAAGAGGCATTCCGAATGCTTAAGGACTCGTTCCTTAAAAAGCCTTGTCTTCGGGTTCCGGATCCCAGACGCCGTTTGTAGTCAAGGTGGATGCATCAGCCGAAAGAGTAGGAGCTGTCTTAAGCCAGAATGACACCACAGGAACTGCCCATCCTTGTTCTTATTTTTCCAGGAGGTTTTCATCGGCAGAACGTAATTACACTATTAGCGACAAAGAGCTACTTGCTATAAAATTAGCATTTGAAGAATGGCGTCAATGGCTGGAGGGCGCTCAGCATCGTATAACAGTCTACACAGACCATAAAAATCTTGTGTACCTCCAGCAAGCCCAACGCTTGAACCCACGGCAAGCTCTGTGGGCGATGTTTTTTACACGCTTCAATTTTGAATTGCGATATCGACCAGCCAAAAAGAACATTAAGGCAGATGCTTTATCCAGGTCCTTTTCTACAGAGGATATTGAGGAACCTATTCAACACATTATAGACCCAGCATGTATCACCCTTTCTGCAACATTTACCGTTCCATCTGGTAAAACCGTGGTTCCTAAAAGACTGCATAATAAGGTACTGGCTTGGGGGCATGACTCACAATTTGCTGGGCACCCAGGAAGAGCTCGAATGCAAACACTCCTTCAACAATACTATTGGTGGCCTGAAATGCGCAAGGATATTCAAGCTTATGTGAACTCTTGCCCAACTTGTGCGCAACATAAGATTCCTGTTGGAAAAACTTGGGGACTTTTACAGGCATTACCTATACCCAAGAAACCATGGACACACATTTCCACTGATTTTATTGTGGATCTTTCGCCTTCAGAGGGTAACACCGTGATATGGGTAGTAGTGAATCATTTTTCAAAAATGGCCCACTTTGTCCCGCTACCCTCCCTCCCATCTGCTCCTCGCTTAGCTCAATTATTCATGTTCCATATCTTTCATCTCCATGGTCTTCCCTAGCACATTGCATCAGATTGAGGACCTCAGTTTATAGCTCATTACTGGCTTAATCTTTGTAAAAAGTTTAACATTTCTCTGGACTACATGACTGCGTTTCATCCACAAGCAAACGGTCAGGCAGAACGTACCAATCGCACCTTGAAACAATTTCTTCGGCTGTATGTCAATTCCCGTCAAGATGATTGGGCGACACTCCTATCATGGTCTGAGTTCTCTCATAATTCTCATGCTTGTACCTCTACGAGGTCATCCCCATTCCAGATTGTGTTTGGACAACAACCCAGGCCTCCATTGCTGCTGCCTTTGGTAGTGCCTTCACCGGCAGCTCAACTCACGGCGGTACAGTTGCAGCTGCTCTGGATTCAGACCCAACACATGCTACGAAAAGCGGCCAATGCTGCCAAGACGTTTGCCGACAAGCATCGGTGACCTGCTTCACGATTCCGTCCAGGAGAGAGGGTGTGGCTTAGTACCAGACATATCTGATTGAGAGTTCCTTCCATGCACCTGGCACCATGCTATACTGGACCGTTTCCGGTGCTGCCGACAGCTTGGTCCTGTGACCTACCAACTGTGGTTGCCAACCACATTGCATGTCCATAACTCCTTCCACATGTCCATTTTAAAGCCTCTGGTTCTCTCTTGGCCTCATCGGAAGGTCCCCGACGTTCCTCAACCCAGGGCAGAAGAGGAGACTATATATCAAGTACATGAAGTACTAGATGTCCGAAAATGAGGCAAAGGATTTGGACCAGAGGAAAATTCTCGAGAGCTTGCTAAGAACATCCTGGATAAAACACTTCTCCAGAACTTTCACAATGAACATCCAGGTAAACCCAAGCCTTCTAGAGGAAGGCCTAAAGGAGGGGTACTGTTATGGCCATCGGCCGTGGCAAACCACGACCGGGGCCGACTGTCATGGCCGCCGGCCACAGCAGTCTGTGGCCGGGACCAAATACTCATCCGCGGTGTTGGGTTGGCCCGGAGGCTCCTGCAGGAGCAGGGGGCTCCTCCGGCATTCTCCCTGCGGCCATGGACGCTGCTAGGCCGGCTGCAGAGACCAATAGGGCTGAGCTGACTCCTCCCCCTTCCTGGCTGCCTTAGAGCCGCGCGCGCGGCTGAAGATAGGATTTAAAGGGGCCACGACAGGAAGTTGTCGTGGCTCCCTCCTGAGACTCCTCCCTCATTTTTAGGTACTTAAGGCAAGGTCTGCTCCTCAAACCTTGCCTTGCTATGGAGGCTTCTTGCTTGGTTTCCGGTTCCCGTGTTCCTGGACTTGCTTGGCTCTTCGTCCCACTTCTGCTTCTCCTCCTCGTTGGATTGTCTCTGTGGCTCCTGACCTTTGGACTGGCTGTGGTGAGTTCCTGGCGTTTTCAGATTGGCTTTGGACCCTTCTCCTATGTTGCTCCTGGACTGGCTTTGGATCTCTCTCCCATCTGTTCCTGGACTGGCTTTGGAGTGCTCTCTGGACTTCGACCCTTGGACCGGCTTTGGATTCTCCTTTGTCTTCTACTCCCGGACTACCTATGACCAGCTGGAGGCGCCAGCTGTCTGGAATTCCCAACCTGCAGGAGGCGCCTGCATCCAGACCTTCATTAGTCTTCAGGGAGTTCCTTAAGTCCCAGCAGTCGGATCCCTACAGGCTCCTCCTGGGGGGATCACGAGCTTCCAGAGTGAAGTCTTCTATCAACACTCATCTCATCGAGCCTTGCCCTCCAACGGTAGGGACCTAACGGGTTCTCGGTCCATTTGGGTAGCACCAACTCTACCTTGGAACAGGGGTCCACCTCCTGAATTTGTAACATGGTGTGACTGTAGATTTGAAGAGAAGATCAAAATATCATTCAAATAGTCCACTACGCAGACATAAAGTAGATCTCAAAATATTTCATAAATGAGTGCTGAAATACTGCAGGAACATTGGTCAATCCAAAGGGCATAACCAGATATTCATAATGGCCATCTCTGGTATTAAAAGCCATTTTCCACTCATCACCCTCACGAATCCTGATTAGGTTATATGCTCCTCGATGATCTAATTTGGAAAATACCTGGGCTCCCTCTAAGCGGTCAAAAAGCTCAGCAATTAGAGGCAACGGGTATCAGTCCTTGATGGTGATAGCATTTAGCCCACGGAAATCGATACATGGATGCAGAGTCCCATCTTTTTTTCCAACAAAGAAGATGCCAGCTCCAGCTGGAGATATGGATCGTTGAATTAACCCCTTCTGCAGATTGTCTTGAATATATTCAGTCATAGCATGGGTCTCCAAAGCGGATAATTGGTAGACCCTACTGCGAGCTGGGGTAGCTCCAGGAACCAGATTAATGGTCCTGAGCCGCTTGGACTTAGGAGACTTCCTGAAGACTGAAGATAGGTCTGGATGCAGGTGCCTCCTGCAGGTCGTGGGATCCAGACCATTGGCACCTCCAGCAGGTTGTAGTGCAGTCCGGAAGTCGAATCAGAAGAAAGGTCATAAGCCAGTCCAGTGGTCGAAGCCAGGAGAAGGGTCGGAAGCCGGTCCAGTGGTCGAAGCCAGGAGAAGGGTCGGAAGCCGGTCCGGTGGTCGAAGCCAGAAGAGTCTGTCCAATGTGTGTGTGTGTGTGTGGTAGAATGAGTGCCTGGATACATGAGTGGCAGCCTTTTGGGTGTGTGGTAGAATGATAGCAAGAGCATTTGTGTGTGATTGAGAGCTTGTATGTAAGTGAGAGAGCATGTGTGTGATTGAAAGAGAGAGACTGGTTGAAGCTGATGTGTTTCTGTGAGAGAGAGACAGACTGGTCAGGAAGATGACATGTGTGTGTATGTGAGACAGTCAGGGAGGTTACTGGTATGTGTGTGTGTGTGTGAGATAGAGACTGGTCAGGGAGGTGACTGGTATCTGTGTGTGAGAGACAGACTGGTCAAGGAGGTGACTGGTGTCTGTGTGTGAGAGACAGAGACTGGTTAGGGAGGTGACTGGTGTCTGTGTGTAAGAGACGACTGGTTAGGGAGGTGACTGGTGTCTGTGTATAAGAGACAGACTGGTGAACAAGGTGATTAGTGTCTGTGTGTGAGAGATAGACTGATCAGTGAGGTGACTGGTGTCTGTATGTGAGAGAAAGATTGATCAGCAAAGTGACTGGAGTATGTGTGAGGAAGAGAGACTAGTCAGGGGATGACTGTTGTGTGTGTGTGTGTGTGTGAGAGAGAGAGAGAGAGAGAGAGAGACAGAGACTGGTCAGGGAGGTGACTGGTGTGTTGTGAGAGACAGAGACTGGTCAGGGAGGTGACTGGTAGGAGTGTGAGGAAGAGAAACTGGTTAGGGAGGTTACTAGTCTGTGTGAGACAGAGACTGTGTGTGAGTGACTGGTTGTGGGCCCTAAGGAAGAGGACTGTGAGGGCAGAGCTTCAGCAGCCACTGCTCCTTCTGGTGTGTGCTATTGGTCTGCAAGGGAAAGGAGTAGGAGAGTTGCTGGAGAGGGTAAGTAAAGGTGCTTTTAAAGTTTATTTTTCTTGATTGACTGCCATTTTAATTATTGGGTATTATATGATTTATCTGCTGTTTTGAAATATTTTATTGATATTTGGACAATTTTTAATAATTTTTAATGAGTTTTTAATTGTTGGATGTTATTCTGTTCATCAGCTGTTTTATAACATTTATTAGTATAGTGTTATAATTATTTCTGTGTGGGGATCTATAGCAGCTTGCCTTGTTCTGTTTTCCCAATAGGAGGTGTATTAGTGTTTAGGGCCTAGTTAAATATTTGTAGTGTTGCCTTTTCAAAGGTAGGGTTGTTACTGTTTGAGTGTGTTCCATAATGCAGGTGTAACTTTGATTGGATTCGTTTGTGTGCATTATTGCAAATCCTGAGAGTCTGTTAGGTGCTATATTTCTCTTTCCATTTCTCCAGGTTCGCACTGCATGCAGAGTTGCTGTTTTGGTTTTCCATTCCAGTTTGTCTCCATATTTATAATTTGTGATCTTTCTGTATTTGGCGAAGGTCAGTTCTGGGTGTGTGACCAAAGTGAGATATTTTACTAGCATGTAGGCATTTGTATCAATCTTATTTGTTGTGTTTTCTCAATAGGACATGCATTAATGGTAAATGACTGTTTTTTCGTAAGGAAGGGTATTGTGCCTGTAAGTAAAGGGAGTTTGTTTTGCTTTTACTGAGATATCATCAGAACTAGAATATCTTTTTTTGTATGGTGAGTTGTATGGGTAATGCCCTAGTTCTGCTCTGCACCCATTGTTGGGGTCGAGGAAATTAAAAAGTAATGTGATATGAGGCAATGTCCTATTGTGGACTGGTAACTGGTTAAAATATAGGAAACCAAAAGAAGAACTAAATGTTCATTTTTCCCATTGGAAAGTGCCCAGGGATCTGTACCAGGGTCAGTGATGTTTAACATAGTCATTAATGATCTGGAAAAGTAAGCAATGAGTGAGATGATCAAATTTGTAGATGACACAAAATTATTCAAAGTTTTTAAAACACAACTGGATTGTGAGGAATTTCAGAATAACCTTGCAAATCTGAAAGACTGGGCATCCTAACAGCAAATGAAATTGAATGTGGATAAATGCAAAGTAAAGCACATAGGAGAAAAATACTGTGTACACAATGCTGGATTCCATTATGAGTACCATCCAGAAACAGGATCTTGAAATCCTCATCTTAGAATTCAATGGTGGCCAACAAAACAAACAGAATGTTAGGAATTATTTAGAAAGGAATAGAACACACAACTGGGAATATCATAATGTTTCTGTATCAATCCATGGTGCAACCACACCTTGAGAATTGTGCAGAAGTCTGGTTGCCACATCTCAAAAACAGATATAGCAGAATTAGAAAAAATGACAAGTAGGGCAATAAAAAATGATAAAGGGGAAGGGAATGGTTCCCTTATGAGAAAGATTAGGGCTATTCAACTAAAAGAAGAAATGACTGAGTGAGAGAACAGGATAGAGGATATAAAATTATATGTAAAATAATTTATAGGGCACAGGGCCAGTTCAAAGATATTAGGCACCCTTGGTGAACCTTACAGCCTTGTGCCCCCCCCCCCCCCCCCCCCCCGGCTCCGACACCCTCATGGCCTTCTCCATGCACAGTTAAAAAATAGGCATTTATAATAACAGATTTTACATGGAAAAGGACAATGTACATTCTTCTGTTGTAAACATATCACTTACAACAACATTCTTCAATCCTTAATCTTCTCTGGCTTAGACTATTGTAATGCTCTCTTCCTAGGATTGTCAGACTCTTCACTATACCCCCTTCAACTGATCCAAAACTCTGCAGCCCGGATACTAACCAGAACATCTTTACGTCATCATATCACCCCTATTCTACAATCATTACACTGGTTACCCATAAAGTTCAGAATAAAATACAAAATTCTCTCTATTATCCATAGTTTAATTCATAACCATAATCATACTTCTACCTGGCTTTGTTCAATACTGCGCATATACAAACCGACGCGACACTTAAGATCACTTAACCAAAATTTACTAGATATCCCTTCTCCTAAACAAGCCAGATTAGACCTCACTAGAAAAAGAGCCTTTTCAATAGCCGGTCCAACACTTTGGAACACTTTACCAAACCATCTTCGCTCGATATCCAACCCTGCACATTTCAAAAAATCTCTCAAAACATATCTTTTTCAACTTGCATTCAACACGTCTTCTAATTAAACTTAATCATCAATACCGAAATTACCCTCTTAAACATAGTTACACCCATTACAATCCCATTTATACTACACATAACTACAACATACCTGCTCATTCACACGTTTCCAACTATCATACCCTTCTCCCTTCTTCCCTTTATCTCATATAATTTTTACGCTCTATTTCTCCCACTTCCCCTTCCTCCTCCCGTTCCCCTTCCCCCCCTTTTTCCCCTTTTCCCCCAAAACAATAAGCCCATGGTTCCAAACTTTTTATATTTTTAATAACCTTATATACTAGCATTCTGTCTAGTTATTACCAATTTTTATGTAAAGTTTAAAAATTCCATTTTATTTTGATTATTTTATTTTTGGTTTTAAATCTGTGAACCGTTTTTGATAAAATTTCTTTTTTTAAAAACGGTATATAAATACTTTTTAAATAAATAAATAAATAAATAAATAAATAAATGTATAATACTTTACATGCACTGCTGTGGTGCCAACCAGAAAACCTGCAAAAAAGACACTTGTTACCCATTTGATATTAGGCCTATTGTAACTCATGAGTAAACTGAATTACAATCTACTAGATAAATGAGGCTTGACCGACGTGCCGCAAATGCGCAGTAGAGAGCAGCTCTACTGCGCATGCGCAAAAGCACGTCGGTCAGAGGGCAGCAACATGGTGCTGGGAAGCGGAGCAGCGGCGACGGTGGCAGTACAGAAGGTCTCCGAGGGTCTCTCTCTCACACGGGGAGAAGTGGCGGCGGCGGCACAGACAGAAATGGGAGGTCTCCGAGAGTCTCTCTCTCACGCGCGCGCCTCATCACCGAGCGTTGGGCGGGCCAGCAACGAGCCCGGTGGAGAGGCGCGTGAGAGAGACCCCCGGTGGTGAGATGCACGTCCCGGATAAGAGAAGAAGAGGGAGTGGAGGAGGGCTGAGGGAGAGGGACGGGTTCGTGGAGGAGGTCGTGGAGGAGGTGGGAGGGGAAGGAAAAGGATGTGAGTAAGTGGGGAGGGTAAAGTTGTGGAGTATAGAAAAAGGGAGTGGAGGAGGGCTGAGGGAGAGGGAGGGGAAGGAAAGGGAAGATGAGAAGGGATGGAAGGAAGAGGATGTGAGTAAGTGGGAAGGGTAAAGTGGAGTAGAGAAAAAGAAGGAGTGGAGGAGGGCTGAGGGAGAAGGGGAAGGAAAGGGAAGGTGAGAGGGGAAGGAAAAGGGAAGAGGATATGACTGAACAAGTGAGAAGGGTAAGAAGTTCTGGAGAAGAGAAAAAAGAGTGGAGGAGGGCTGGGAGAGGGAAGGGGTTGTAGATGAGGTGAGAGAGGATGGAAGGAAAAGGGAAGTTGTGGAGAACAGAGCGGCTCTAACCGTGCCGGTCTGACCGATGGAATCTCGCCCGTTTTAACGGGCTTAACGGCTAGTTACAATATAGTAAACCTCGCATACCACAACAGCACCCAAACAATAACAACCCTACCTACGAAAAAACAACACTGTAAATACTACACCAAGCCCTAGCACATCAATACATCTCCTATTAGAAAAACAGAACAAGACAGACTACAAAAGCAGACCCCCTACAGAGAAATTACAAGTTAGCAAAATACCTTATGTCGGTCAAACATGCAGAACACAGACAGACCCTCACCAAATATAGAATAAAGAGACCATAAATTATAAATAGAAACATGCAGACAAAAATTGAACCGGACACTGCAATAAGCCAGACTTTGTATACAGAATGGAAAACCAGAAACATCACCATTCCTCATAAAATATCAAGCAATAAAATCAAGAAATATAAAACATAAATGATAATAGTGAAACCATATTACAAAATAGAATAAATATTTCAAAACAGCTGCCAAATAGAGCATACAATAATTAAAAATTCATGTAAATGTTTTTTTTTATTTTCCAAACACCAAAAGAATATTTTGAAGCAGCAGACACATCAAATAACGTCAAAGAATCAAAACTAATAAGGATAAGAAAAATTCCTTACTCTATCTGCATATAACTGGACCAGTATAAAACTGCAATTAGCATAACAAAGAAAGCTTATTTCAATACTCGTATCTTAAATGCCACTTCAAATTCACGTGAGATAAAGTATTTCTTACAGTAAAAAGCCTTAAGCCCAAATTTTCAAAAGGCCACGTGTGCAAAAACCGGGAGATACACATGTGGCCGGGCCTTGTGTGTGCAGAGTGCATTTTAGAAACAGCCCGGTACACGCAGAAGTGCCGAGCCATGTAAAAGGAGTGGGCCAGGAGCAGGGTCTGGGAGGGCCAGGGCGAGGCAGAGAGAGGCTGGCTGGGGCAGCGCCATTTTGTGCTGTCCCAGGGAAGCATGCGCCGGCAGCCGGCTGACGTGCACAACTTACGTCTGCTCCTTAGAGTACGTAAGTAATAAAACAAAAAATTCTAGGGTAGTTAGGATAGATATAGAGATTGGGGAGGAGAGGGGAAAAGGGAGGAAGGCTAGATAGGGGGATAGGAAAGTTCCCTCCCAGTCCGCTCCTTAATTGGAGCGGACTGGGAAAGGCCTTCTCATGTCGCCGCACGTTGTTTTTTAAAATGCATGCATGGATATTATGTGTGCACGGGAATCGTATTTTATAACATGTGCGCGGTTCACGCACAATTGTTATAAAATCGCTGTGTCCATGTGCATGCACCGGGAACCGCGCGCCCATGGACGCAAGCGCAGACTTTTGAAATTCTACCCTTTAGTGAGCCCTCATTGACAAGTATAATATTTTCAACCCCTGAAGGGAATATTACTTTATCTAACACTTTTCAATCCTTCTTTTCTTTAAAGGTCACAAAGATATGTAATTCTTTTGCATGTTTCCAGCTCCTGTGACAGATGCAAACAAAACTATAGAAAGCAGATGGGATTAGTTCTCTCTCATTTCTCAGTCAGAGATACTTGTGATAATGCAAAAACTAAATTCTGCACTATTTTCCCTCGGTCCATGTCCTATTATACTACTGAAAGTCATCCAAGAAGACATTTTATAAGTGACCACAAAAATTTGTAAATTTATCACTGTCCACAGGAAATGCTCCATCCTTGCCGAAACGTACAACAATTTGTTCTATTTTGAAAAAAGCATCTGCGAACTCCCATAGGTTCTCTAGTTATCATCCAATTTCGTCCCTCCCTTTTCTGATAAAGGTGTTGGAAAATGTTGTGTTAAAACAACTTTCTGACTTTTTGGAGGAACACTCTGTACTTGACCAACACCAATTTGGTTTCTGCAGATACCATAACACAGAAAGTCTCCTCCTTTCCAGTTTTGATATGATTTGAAGAGGATTTAACTTTGGTACTGATTTTATGTTAATTGCATTGGATACAACAGCTGCATTTAATACAGTCAATCATGATATTTTACTTCATCATTTGGCCAATGCTGGAATAGGAGGAACTATATTAACTTGGTTTCGATCATACCTATCTCAATAGGTTTGTATATTTAGCGAATCATCATAATGGCAGTCAATACGATGGGGGTTCCACAAGGGTCAACTCTGTCAGCTGCTTTATTCAATATATATCTGAAACACCTATGTAGATTATTGGTCACTCTGAGCGTCACCTATAAAATCCATGCTGATACAGTTTTTCTTTCTTTTGAAAAACTCACGGTCAGCTACATTTTACTTTGCCACAATCTGTCTTTCTGCAATTAGAAGCTGGTTATACCATAACCAACTTGTATTAAATGTTGAGAAAACTGAGATTTTGATACTTAGTGTATTGCCTGCCCAAATGTGAGATAAAAACATAAAAGAAAGCACTGAAAACTGCTTTTTTAGGGATGCATTTGAATCAGCAGAATAGTTCGAACATTGGATTCAAATTTGAATCCTTGAGAATGTAGTGATGTTTATTTCATTTAGATCTTATGTGATGTCTATTTTTATTTACATTCATGTATTGTTTTTATGATTATGCCTGTTTTAATTATTTTTATCTGTCGGTCTTTTTATGTTTCTGCTGCGAGTGCGGGGAATGCGGTTGCTTGCTCGAGAGGAGTGAGCCCTTGAACCACAGCGCAACCTCAGGGCGAGACTCCAAGGAAGGCACCATGGGAGGCAAGCAAATTCTGGCATGGGCTGGGCTTGGGACTTGGCATGTAGCTTGGGACTTGGAACGAAGTACACTCAGGCCTCCACTGAGCCTGTACGTACAGAGTGAGACCCAACAACACAATGCTGGTCTCTGGGGTAGCCCTCCGGCCACTCAATAGCCCTTTTGAACCTGCCGCTTGGGAACGGCTTGTGCATCAGGACAGACGAAGGCCGAGGACAGGACACGGCATGACATGGAACTCAAACGAAGACTCAGGAGACTCTGGAGACTTGGAAGATTCAAGTACAGGAGGAGTCCAGCCTCCCGGGGCACTGCACCTCAGCACACACTACACAGCCCCCAGTGGGCTGGTCACAGACCACACTGTCCCACTGAGTGCCCTATACAACCTGCCACAGGTTGGTCACGGACCATGCGGGAAGCAGGACAGAGACTCAGAGGAGGACAGGAATCAGGACATCACTTGGAGCGAGGAACATGGCTTGGAATGAGGAATGAGGCTTAGAACGAGGAACATGGAGATCTGCTGGCTGGATAAGCTCCATGAGTCCGGAACTTGGAATACGAACAGGAACTCAAGACTTAACTTGGAACTTGGAATCTAAAAACAAGGATGGAGTGTGAGGACTTGATCTAACAAAGACAGAATTGGGAACAGGCCCTGTGCCAGGAAGCACCCTACATAGCCGCACGTGGCTGGTCACGGACCACAACGCTGGCACGCCTGGAGGAAAGACGAGGGAGAAACCACAGGGCTGACCTTGGAATGAAGTCTGGAACATCAGGAACTTGATTGAAGATTGAGATGAGAAGAAGATTCAGAAAACTGGACGAGGTACCAGCAGGAGACCAGGAACACAGAACAAGCAACATCATGGAGCTTTAACAAGGAGACAAGGAACCAGAACTGAAACAGGAACAAGAGGATCAGCAACATCCAACGAGGAACATGAAGACCATCAAACAGAGCGATGACCACGGAAGACCTTGAAGGAAGATACACGATGGACAGCCATGATCTCCTTGTGAAGGCCCCGAGGAACTGACGGAGAGCCCCTTTATAGTGCTGAAGGCAGGACAAGGCAGTGAAATCATCAATAGGGGCTGCAGGGCTTTTCCCCACCATGGTCCCTTTAAGACTTGAAGAGAGGTGCCTGTGCATGCCTAAGCAGGAGCCCAATGACAGCGCAGGAGTAGCAGTATTGGCAGCATCCCTGCCGCAAAGATGGTGTTGGTGGCGGCTCCCTGCCACAATGAAGGATGGCATCAGCAGGGTGGCAGTCAAGCCGTGCAGGAGCTTTTTTGGTGGCACTCAGCTGCGAAGACAAGTGGCACCTGTGGCTCCCAGCTGCCAAGACAGAGAGAGGCCTGCAGCAGGGTTGAGCCCGCTGAAGACAAAGCGGCAGCAGCAGAAACAGCAGCAGCACTCCATGCTGTGAAGGAAGCATGGGGCCAGCATCGTCGGGCTGGAGGTGAGAGGCTGCTTGTGGAATGGGTGGCATCACAGCAGTGTCATTTATGATGATATGTTACTTTGTTCTCTATCCTGAACCTTGAAGGGTGCAGGCTCAAAATATTTTAAATAAATATGCACATACTTTCTAACATTCACGTTCATTCCCTCACAAGCTCACTTACTATGTCTCTCACACATACACTGACTCGCACACATGCTCACAAATGTACTATCTTTCATACTCGTGCACACACATGCTCACTCTCACCTGCTCACTCTCTCTCTCTGTCATACACATATACGTTCTCTCTTTCTCATTCATACACATACTTTCTTTCACTCCAGGCCTCTCCTTTTCTTCTTCGGCTGCCTGCAGGATGGGCTCTCCCTGTGGCCCTGCAGGGCTTCTTCGCTATCGGTAGTGAGAGGGAAGAGGGTCAGAATTAGGAAGGGGCCCAGAGGCTGGATATATTTTCAGAATTCGTGGTGGGAGGCATGGAGGCTCCTCAGCCAATAGGCCCACTACTTTTTTAAAATCTTTTGAAGGGCTTGGAGAGGAGGTGGGATTTAGGCATTATGCCCAACACCAGTGTGAGTGATTGTAATATTTCCAGTCAATGCTGTATTAAGTTACTGAGTTGGGCTGAATACAGACTATGCTTTGTCAGGTAGTTCTCCTTTGCATCCATCCAACTTAAGGTTTGCCTTTTCCCTTAGGCAGTTAGACTCTCAGCTCTCAGGTAGATCTCAAACTCTCAGATCTGGCTTTCCCCAATATTAGCAATCAATGTTCACATTCTATAAGCTTGGCAGAACAAAATAATAACAATAATAAAAATAATAATAATAACAATAAAGCAAAAGTAGGCACTCTCTGTCCCAGGCCTACCTCAACCTCTCAGGCCTGGCTTTCCCAAGTTTGGCAAGCAATGTTCAGAGTTCATAAGCTTGGCAGACATTGAAATAAATAACAATAAAGCAGCTTTTTTCAGCACACTCACAGTACATTCACAACCCTGGTTGCGTGTTTGCTGCCACTCTCCTATGACTGAGCCTCTGTAATCAACTCTAAAGTTTTGCATTCCCCCCTTTTTTTTCTCTAATAAGCTTTTACTTAAGGAAGCAAGCTCAGCCACAACTACTATTTCTGCCTTTAGACTGGGCCATACCCGATTTCCTACACTTTTCCTTATGCACAGGCTCCTTTGTTTCTATGGGCTCTGACTCCTGTGGCACCATGCTGGCTGGGGGGAATTCCTCCTCTTCCTGTCTCCCTTCTTTATATGTCCCTCCGCTTTCCATGGAAACTCCTTGAGTCCCCTCATCCCGACTTTGAAGGGATCCACTCCTACTTCCTCATTGTATGTTCCAGTCTTGCTCATTGTTTCAGGGAGGAGGGACCCATTCATCCTGTTCTTCCCTTCTGTCTCACCTATCTTCCCTCCTTGCCCTTGAGAAGTAGATCTTTCTAGCGTGGCCTTTCTTTCCTACAGGCCAATACAGTACAGTGCGCTCTGGTGGAGCGCACTGTTAACCCACGATTGGACGCGCGTTTTTGACGCTCTAGTTTTACCCCTTATTCAGTAAGGGGTAATAGCGTGTCGAAAACGTGCTCCAACCCCCCCCCCCCTCCCGAAACTAATAGCGCCCGCAACATGCAAATGCATGTTGATGGCCCTATTATGTATTCCCGCGTGATTCGGTAAGTAAAATGTGCAGCCAAGCCGCACATTTTACTTTAAGAAATTAGCGCCGGGGAAGTGCACAGAAAAGCAGTAAAAACTGCTTTTCTGGGCACCCTCCGACTTAATATCATGGCGAAAGTAAAAAAAAAAAATGTTGAAATAGGCCCGCTGCTCACGGGTTGAAAACCGGACGCTCAATTTTGCAGGCGTCCCGTTTCCGAGCCAGTGGCTGTCAGCGGGCTCGAGAACCGACGCCCGCAAAATTGAGCGTCGGCTGTCAAACCTGCTGACAGCCGCCGCTCCTGTCTGAAAAGAGGCGCTAGGGACGCGCTAGTGTCCCTAGCGCCTCTTTTTACTGCCGGCCCTAATTTAAATAAATTAAATTACTGTATTGCGCACACAGGAGAGTGTCCTGTGCGCGCACTGGGAGAGCGGGCGCTCGCCCGCTCTCCCGTGATTTTTACTGTATCAGCCCGCTAGTGAGGGGTTGACACTTTACCTCCTGCTCCTTTATCATTTTAGTTTTTGGGAGGCTCAGCCTTACTTCATCACAGTGATATAGGAAGGTGGGAAGGTGGGGAGCTGAGCCTGTAGGCTCACAAGAAACTTTTTTATTTATTTATTTATTTTTTTGCCATTTGACCAGCTATATTTTGAAAAGTATCCAGGTAACATTTGCTGGAAAACTTTAGGCAAGTATGTTCAATGGGAGACTTGCTCCACTGAATATCCATGACAAGTTATCCAGCCTGCTTTAGCTGGATAACTTTTCCGCTCGCTCGCCACTTTTCTGAATATTGACCTCAAAATAAATAATTACATCATCTAGATGTTTACTTAGAGAGATACTAATTATGATAGATAAATGGACAACATATCATTATGGGGTTGTCCCTAGTCTATGATTTTTTTTTTTTTTACTTTCACATTTGCGGCTTTACATAGGAAAACAAACCAAAAAAAAAAAAAAGAAGAAATTATATTGAAACAGATGTTCTGGCACAGTGAGAAATGAATACAGGAAACAGTAAGCAGTAAAATCTGCAAAACTTGTGAAACATATATACAAAATGAAATAGCACAAATGTTTTACAGGAAGGTCATCAGCAAATAGAAAGGGATTCCACACAATGTGATATCCCCTTCCTCCATTCTTAATCCTCCCTATATTAATTGCTGGCATAGGGCATTGCTCCCCATTTTCTTCTCCCCTTCTTCTTTGCTCAGATATCACAGTTGGTCCATCATAAAAGGGAGGGTGAGTGACCCAAAGGTCAACATAAGCATTACAAAACATTTAAAACAAAGCATTGAGCCGTAAATGAAGTTTCAGGAGCCTAAGAGAAATGTATTGCTATCATTAGTGCCTTTTGTGTGTGTGTGTGGGGGGGAAGAAATGTTGATTAGATAATAAAGTAATTATATTGTATGAACTACTACAGCAGGAGTCCTTAGCAGAACCAGTACTTGAAAAGAAAAGAAAAACTTTGAAAAGCAATTTACATAAGGTAAGAATAAATCAAAGAGTAGAGAGGATTATATTCAAATCTGTTGACCAAGAAAGCCAGATTAAGGCAAACACCTTGAGGTCCATATTGACTAAACCAGTATTTATTTACTTATTTGAGTGTTTTATATACCGTCATTCCACATGAGAATGACTAGTTCACAACAGGGCACAGGTTTGACACTCACAGATGATGAGTTGCAGAGGAGAAAACCAAGAAAACAGTCTAAAAGTGGGGAAACAGTCTAAAGCTAGGGGATTACTTTAAAGATAGAAACATACAGAGCAGACGTTGCCAGATTAAAGGGAGGGTTGAGAGTAATGAGGTAAAGTTCAGGACATATTTGATCATCGCAGTCTAGGGAAGCTGGGTGTGCCAGATTATAGGGAGGGATGAGGGTAAGGGGGGTAAAGTTCAGGACATATTTTGGTCATCAAAGTCATGGCGAATTGGATGTACCAGACAAACAGTAGGCACAATCGGATAGCCAAGTTTTCAGGTCTTTCTTAAATGTCTTAATGTCTGTTGTTGCACGAAGGTTCCCTAGCATGGAGTTCCAGAGCTTTGGGCTGGCAATTGATATTGCTGTGTCTCTAGTTTGAGTTAGATGAGAATCTCTTATAGTTGGGATTTCAAGAAGGCCTTTATTCTTAGATCTAAGCATTCATGTGGGGAATATGTGGAGTACATGTTATTCCCATCAGGTTGTTGCTCGTAACAATGTTGCCAAATATTATTGCTAGGACTTTGTATAATATTCTTGATTGAACAGGGAGCTAGTGCAATGCTAGTAGAGTTGAAATGATGTGATCATGTTTCCTTGCTCCAGTCAGTAGTCTGGCTGTGGCATTTTGTAGTAGTTGTAATAGTTTTAAGTGGCCAGCCAGAAGTCCTAGAAGTCCTAGAAGTAGGGAATTACAATAATCCAGGTTTGAGATTATTCCAGTAAGCAGGAAAGTTAGCAGGGCAATGCCACCTTGATAACTTTAACCAGATATTCAGTGGAACGTACCTGAATAAGTGTTCCTTTGAATATAAAGTTATCTGGATAATTTTCAGAGATGTATTTGCTTGGGCAGCACTGAATATCAATGCCCAGCATCCTGTTTCCAACAGAGGCCAAACCAGGCCACAAGAACCTGGCAATTACCCAAACACTAAGAAGATCCCATGCCACTGATGCAATTAATAGCAGTAGCTATTCCTTAAGTAAACTTGATTAATAGCAGTTAATGGACTTCTCCAAGAACTTATCCAAACCTTTTTTGAACCCAGCTACACTAACTGCACTAACCACATCCCCTGGCAACAAATTCCAGAGCTTTGTTTGGAAATTCTAGAGTTTCGTCCAGCCAACTTCAAATGTTAGGCAGACAAATCCTTTGAATATCAACCTTCTTGACAATAACTGTGTCCTGGTGAATTAAAGTGGTTTTTCACTGGGTCACATGGAGAGTTTATTGGCAGAGGGGAATGTTAAAATCAAACTGAGACCCATACTGAGTCATAACCTCCTACCAGTTAACCATTTCTCTTCCCTGACTTTGGGGCTGACAGAGTCTTGTGCCACTTTTGGGCTAGCATCCTCTACACCCATGGTTTAGACGAAGTAACTCTGTCTCACAATATCATGAGCATGAATGAGGTGGCAACTATGTCTGGCTTATGCAATGAAACACTGGTTGCCTGGAAGGCACTGGATAAATTTTCTTAGCTGCTTCCAATAAGGTTAAATATAACCATGTAGAGACCCCCTGGTCTCCATTATGTGGACCGAGATCCCTGCCCTTAGACAGCAGTGAGTGAGATACCACCCTATCAGAACCTCCCCTGAGGATGTCTGAGATGACTGGATCCCTGCCTACAAGAGGGGGTCAGGTCAGCCATCAGTTTGGTCTTTTTGAGTTGGCTTCCAGAGGTGCTGTTCATGGTTACCTCTGTCTGAGTAAGGCATAACAACCTAATTTGGGGTTTTGACAAAGAGGATATTCTATTCAGTACACTCCCTGCCTCCAGCTGTGGAAAAGAGACTGTGGTTGGAATTTGGCTAGTTTTGGATTTGGACTGGAGATGAGACCCTAGCACATCCCTGGAGAGGGAAATGCCTCAGAGGCTTAGGGAGCAGAAGATCTGAGAGCCCCTCTCCATTTCAGTGAAGGGGGTTGCAGTGATTGCTTTCACCGTCAGAGGAAGAGCTGGGCTTGTGAATATGTTTTTTCCCCTTTTTGGTTGTGAGGAGGTTTAGAACCCACCCTCCACATGTTCTGGAGCTAGGCTGTAATGGCCAGGTTCCTGTGCCATCAGACCTTTCCTCAAGAGAGTTTACGATTGGAGGAGTCTGAGTTAGAAGGAGCAGGATCGTCTGGAGACCCACCACTAGATCCCTACCATTGGGAACGCAGGACACAGGCTGGGGGAAGACCAGGAGGTCAATATTCAAAGCACATTCAGCACTATTTAGCTGGTTAAGAGGGACTTATGCAGTTAAATAGCAGCCGCTGAATATGCGCCCACATTCAGTGGCGGTGAGTCCCTGCACTCACCGCCAGACACCACCATCTCCTCCCAGCTGCCGATACTTCTCCTAAGCATGTGTGCATACTGCGTGATGAATTATCAAGGTCCTGCCGTGGGAACCAGGTGCTGGCACTGGCTGATGAAACCAACCTTGCTCTTTGCCAGCACCTCATCAAAACATCTCCCTGCCTAGCCTGATAGGTAGTAGCTTGGTGCTACCTAGATCCTGCCTCTGTTCCAGTTCCTGCTCTTGCCTTTCCTGCATCGATCTGGCCTTGTCTCCTGCCTGACATAGACTTACCTTTCTCCATCACTCTGATCTTTGTCATCGCCCCCTCCCCCCCCCGGTCTTGTTCCTGTTTTTCCTGCCCAGGCTTCTCCATCTCCTTGCCTTATTCCTTGCCTCTTTGGACTGACCTCTCGTGCTTGACCCTTGTTCGCTACTTGAACTTGCCTGAACGCTGCCCGCCCTGACCTTGGCTTGGATTTTCGCTTCTGCCTGAATGCCGCCAACCCCGACTGCAGCCTGGGATCTCGACTTTGCTCTTATGCTGCCTGCCCTGATCCTTGGCTGCCTCTGGACCCCCTTCACTCATTGGGACCTCACCTTCCGGCCCATATACCCAAGGGCTAAATCTGCGGGGAAAGGGGTTGGTAAAGATGAATCTTAGACCCAGTCCCTGAGCGTGTCCGCCTACTGATGGCGTGGGCCTAGAGGGTTCACCCACTAGGCTACATCAATCATACCTCAGTTCCAAGGGCCTCACCGACCATGACAGCTCAATTTAGGGCCCCATAGTGTAAATGCATGTGCACACTTGCACCACCTCATCCTCCACATATACCTTGCCTGCCATCCTGTAGCTTGGACAATTGTGGCGCCAGTTAGGCCAGGAAGACAAATCAGCAAAGTTAATGTCTGCAGGAGGGTCGAGCTTTACCATTGCGGGGCTCACAGCAGACTGGGAACTGGCTCTGAGGCTGTCAGACTTGCCAGATGTGTTGCGTCCATCGGTCTCAGACTGCTTCGACCTCTGTGCCTCACCTTTCTTCCTTCTCTCTCCTCAAGCCTTGGGAAGATGGCTGCTGCTGTGTCTTCATGCCGCTCTCTCCGGTGTCCCCGGATTGGCAACGGCAACGGTGTTTGCCATGATTTCCTGAGTCCTCCTAGGGTGCATGTGCACACGCCACTCACGTCTTTATCCTCGTCATGGCAGGAACCTCAGGGGCATCCCCTCCGAGTGATGTCATCACATCCTGGTATTTAGCCTGCCCTTCGTTTGCTAACAAACTGAGTTAGCAAGGATTGGATTGCATCCAGTCTAAGCTGCTCTGCCGCTTCCCAGCTGCCGCAAGAAGCTCTCTCTGCCCTTCGGAGTATTTCTTCACTAACCTGGGTACCCACTCCTCAGGGGTCCTTCTGCTCTATTTCAGGTACCTATCTTGAGATACCAGGTACTCGCTCCTCGAGGGCCTGCTCTCCCTAATCTGGTGCTTGCCATTGAACAACTTCTGCCTGCCAGGACCTTCAACTATACAGCTTCTGCTTCAGTGAGTACGAACCCTTTCAGTCTGTCTCACCTTCAGGTTCAGCACTCTCTGTCTACATCCGGGAACTTTCCCTGCTGTGCCGCGCTGCCTATCATCTACTTGAGTGTGAGACTGGTCTCCTCTGCTGAAGACCCTTGGACTACTTCACTGGGTTACCTTCACTGCTGCCTGCTCCCCAGGCAGTACCATCAAGCTGTACAATAAATACTACTTCTCTGTATCTGCGTGTATAGAGTCTAGCCTAGTACTGTGGTTCCTCATGGGGCTCCTCCCCATGAGTGGCCATCACCGCAGTACCCAAGAATCCACTCCGCCTCATAACCATAACAAGATGTTCAAACTTATGACTCTATGCTACATTATAAATAGTTATGTGCTGGTTATTTGGGTATAACTAGGCCCCCTCCCAAATGCACTCAGTCACACAGTCTGAACAAGATCAGTGAAGTTCTTTATCCAAACTTACACTCCACATCACTGAAGGGTATAACATTTGAGAAGAATGAAGGGGTTTGAGTGGGGTAAAGAGCCAGAGGAAGGAAGATGAGACCCTGGGAAAGAGATAAGGGCTGAAAGTTAAAAGGAAGTTTGGGGGAATTGGATGTGTTGAAGTGTAAAAGAGAGGCAAATAAGAAAAATGGGGGTGGGGGGGGGGCCTAAAAGGGCAAGAAGGAAAAGGAGATCGGGAGCTGGAAGTGCAAGAGAACTAGTAGGAATGGGGCTGGGAGTGAAGAAGGGAAAGGTGAGAAAGACAGAAAAAGAGATTAGGCTGGGAGAAGGAGATGCAGATGGGAGCAGAGATTGGATACAAGGAGAACACAATGGGTATGCACATCCCATGAACCTTCTCCTCATTATCAAGTACAAGTTCACATCCAATCTGCCATTTGTGCTCAGGTTTCAAAAAAGCCCACTCAGCCTGTGAATTTGCAATCCATATACTACAGAGTGACAGGAGTAGTTTTAATGATCCCTCATTCTGTGTGTGTGCAATGAACAGCCAATTACACAGGCTACACCGTTTTCATTCATAAAAAAAAAGAACCCCAGCTGGGTCTGATTTGTAAATTAACAGTGCTGCAAAAACTGAAATAATAAAACAGTGACAAGATTTGTTTTTATGATCATTGAAGGTCTCACTTCTTTCTGATTCTTTCAGTCTTTTCCTCACTCCTGCTTTCTTCTCATCAGATCCATTTCCTCTGTCCATATCATACTGCTCTTTAATCAAGTTGTATATCTTCCTAGGACGCCATTTAATCATCATTTTTAAAGAAATTTCAATGACCACATCTCACTCCGAGTTTACCTCGAGCTCCACACCGAGCCATCCAACTCCAAGTCCCTGGGATCCTGAGGCCCTTCTCCTTATCCTGTATCCTGTTTGGATCTTTGGAGCCTCTTGCATTTGCCTTGCCACATGAATGAACTCTGCATAACCTGTACACTATCAGTGTGGTCCGTGCCTTGCCTTGACTGGCTGTGGAGGACGTGCCTCAGTGCAGGCCTCGTCGGAGTCTTTGTCGTGGAACCTCCAAGAAACCTGAGTCAGGAACCACCAGCGTGGTCCATGACCTGCCTTAATTGGCTGTGAAAGGCGCGTGGTGTGGCAGTACCTATTCAGAATTCTTGATCTTTGTGACTAGGTCAGAGTCCTTTTCTTCAAGCAACCTGAGTCCTGTCTCAGTTCTTCAAGCAACTTGAGTCCCATCTCAGTTCTTCAAGCAACCTGAGTCCTGTCTCAGTTCTTCAAGCAACCTGAGTCCATCTCAGTTCTTCAAGTCTTCGTGTTTATTCTTTAAGTATCCTGAGTCTCGCCTCAGCCCCTCAAGTCTTCGTCTCAACCTTCAAGTATCCTGAGCCTTCAAGTATCTTCGTGTGTATCTCTCACGTATCCTGAGTCTTCGTTTGAGTGTAATGTCTTCGCCCTTCAGCCTCTGTCTGTCCTGTCGCATTTGCTGTTCCGTTTGGCAGGTCCGAAAGGGCTATCGAGTGGCCGGAGGGCTACCCCAACATTGCATTGCTAGGTCTCTTTGATATGATCAGGTTAAGCAGAAGCCAGGGTTCTATATCTCCAGCCTATCCTTGGACACTCCTCGCCTGCCTCGGTGCTTTCCGGAGCTCCTCTGTGGTCATGTCGTAGCCGAAGGGTACACAATCTCCCAGAAATGGGACCACCTCCAGCGTTCCCATAACAGGAGAATTTAAAGAACAAAAGGGTGCCAAAGGGGATCATAATGCAAACAACTGTCTATCATGAACACATCATCAAGGTGTCAGAGGACATGGTGTAACATCAGAAGAGAACGTAAAAAGGAAGTTAGAGACACAGAGATACGGTACATATCTATCTTGTGCACATAAGGAAATGTCAAAGGGAAATGAGAGAAAACTATAAATGAGCAAAGAGAATAAATGAGTAGTGCAGAAGAGAAAAAAAATATGAAAAAATATTGAAAAAATAAGTGTTGAAGAAGGGGGCAACACTACCTTGAACTGCAAAGGATCAAGATGGAGAAAGAAGTGATACAAAAATAAATAAAATAAACTAGACAGACAAAACTATCTCTGCATCAAGAGCATAAGAAAAAATAAAAGTCACAGGAGATATTATTTTTTATTTATTAATTTGTTTGTTTTTATATACCGACATTCGATTGAAATATCACATCGGTTTACATCGAAACATAACAAATAAGGCATGAACTGCTTATTTTTACATTGCAACAAGTTAACTTGGTGGAAGGGATATATTTAAATAAAAGGATTGAAACATTTTGACATTGTAACATAGTAATAGTTAAATAACATAGGAATAATTTAAAAAGGAGCTATCTATATGTTGCAGTATAAAACAATGTGAACACTTTAGCATGAGAGGAAATTTTAACACTGAGAATCTACATAGGAGCATAAAATGGATAAATGGAGGCGAATCCATTAGAAGGTAGCAAATTAGCATGAGGCTGAGGAAGGAGAAAGTGAGGGGGTGGAGGAGGGGAGAGAGGTATAGCCCAGGGTGTAGGGGCAGGTGGGTGGTGTGAGGGTAGGTGAGGGGGGATGTCGGGCGATGATTAAGGATGAAGATGGCCCGAGCAGGGGGAGGGGGTTATGTGTCCGGCGGGAAGGCTTTTCTGAAGAGCCAGGTTTTGAGTTGTTTCTTGAAGATTTGCGTGGAAGGTTCATTTCTGAGGTGGGGGTGGGAGGGAATTCCATAGAGAGGGGCCAGCAACAGATATGGCTCGCTTTCGGGTGGAGGAGAGGTACACTACTCTGGAGTTGGGAACAATGAGGAGACCGGTGTCTGACAATCTGAGAGATCTTTGTGGGGTGTATGGTCGAATGGCAGCATTTAGCCAGTTCATCTCATTGTTATTTATTTTTTTCTGAATGAGGGTGAGGGTTTTATATTGGATTCTTTGATTAATGGGAAGCCAGTGTAGTGCTTTGAGTGTGGGGGAGATGTGGTTGCATTTCTTTATGTTCATGATGGATCTGGCGGCGGCATTTTGCAATACCTGCAGGGGTCTGTTGGAGGATTCGGGGAGTCCGAAGAGTACTGTATTACAGTAATCAAGTTTGGAGAAGATTATTGTTTGAAGGACAGTTCGATAATCATGGGTGTGGAGAAGGGGTTTAAGCTTTTTCAGTGTTTGTAGCTTAAAGAATCCGTTTTTCACCAGGTTGGAGATGTGGTGTTTGAGGTTGAGTTCATGGTCTATAATCACTCCCAGATTTTTTGTTTTATTGGTAAAATGCATTTCTCCGTTTTTGTGTGTATCGTTGTTGCATGTATCATTGTTGAGGAGGGTTGTAGAGTGATCGTTTGATATATGTAGGATTTCGGTCTTGTTTTGGTTGAGGCAGAGGGATAGTTGTGATAGTAGAAGAGTAATTTTCATGCTGAGTTGGTTCCAATTGTTTAAAGCGTCTTTGATAGTTTTATTTATGGGGAGTAATATTTGTATGTCGTCGGCGTAGACAAAGTGGGTGATGTTTGCTTCTGAGAGGAATTTGCATAGAGGGAGAAGGTAATTGTTGAATAGGGTGGAGGAGAGGGAGGATCCTTGTGGGACGCCATGCATGAGTGGAATTTGGGATGATTCTGATGTATTTATCTTTACGGTGAAGGATCTGCCAGTGAGGTATGATTCGAACCATTTGATTGTAGTGTCTCGAAGTCCAATTTCTTTGAGTCTGAGTCAATCATATCTCAGTCAATCATATTAGAAACAGAAAGACCAATCCATTTCTGTGTTGAGACCATGAGGAGACAGAGAGTTGAGAGTAAAGATCCAATGGAGCTCTTGTTGCAAAAGGATACAAGAGAAATTACCTCCTTGAGCAGAATAAAAATAAAAAAATAAAAAAATGAAAGTCCTCTAGTGTATGGTGAGCTTCAATCCAGTGTTGTTCCAGTGGGGCATTTTCCCGAGAGTTGTGTAAACAAGATAAATGTTCAAAGATGCAAGTTCAGGCCATAGGTGTAGTTTTCCCAATATAGAGGAGGGATGGGGAGCAGCATATCTTATTAATAACACCTGCAGACTGGCAATCAGAGGCAAAATGTAAGACAAATGGTTTATACAAAGAGGAATGTGAGAATGAGGAAACAGTCAGAGTAGGGGCATGCCTTGCATTTACCACAGGGAGAATGCCCAGAATGTGGGGGAGCAGAGGGAGAAGGTTCATGGTATTCTGAAGAAACAAGACAGTCACAGAGGTTGCGACCTCAGTGAAAAGCAAATAGAAGATTTTTATGAAAAATAGGGATGGGACACAATAGTGACCAATGATGACATGTAATCTTACAAATATCACGGCAGGCTGAGGAAAAGGGAACAACACACATAAAGATATCTGAGTCATCAGGAGGGGTTTATAAAAAAAAGTTACTGGTTCCCAAACCCGTGGACCCCCAGCCAGTCAGGTTTTCAGGATATCCACAATGAATATGCATGAAATAGATTTGCATGCACTGGAGGCTGCAAATCTATCTCAGTTGTTCCCAAACATTTCCTGGAGAACCTGATTGGTTGGGGGTTATCCAGGAAAGGTTTGTGAACAACTGATTTAGACATTTATGTTTTCAATCCTAAGTGTAATAGCTTGCATTTACTCTTGTTGAATATTTCTGATTCTTCATTTTATCAAGATCATATTGAATTATACCTGTCCTCCAAACTGCTTACAACTTCTCCCAATATGGTTATCATCTATAAATTTCATAAGTAAATTATCTATGCAGTATTTTTCAAACCAGCTCTGGGGTACAGACTAACCAGCCTGGTTTCAGGATATCTACTCTGAATATGTATGAGAAATTTGCATGCTATCTTACTGGTGCTGGAACAGTAGGCAGGCTCCCATTGGATACAGAGTCATCATTGTCCTATCAAACTGAAACATGCTCTGTAGTCTGTGTTGCTTCACCAGCTCAAAAGAAGATTAACCCTGTAAGAGCTGGATTTTTTTCTGGGGCAGACACATAGGGTTTGATTTTAAAAAGCATTTACTCGAGCAAAACTGGTTTTTGCTCGAGTAAATACACTTTACTCAAGTAAGTAGGCTTTTCAAAATTGCTACAATATATGCCATTGAATTGTCCATAGGATTTACTCAAGTAAGTGCACTTTACTCGAGTAAATAGCTTTTGAAAATTGCTACGATAGTATGTCACATTTACATGCGTAACTCCTTTGAAAATTACCCCCAGAGTGCAGGCAGAACAACAAAAGTACATTCAAGCTTTAGGTATCCGCATTTGCTAGCACAGATAGGGAGCAGTTTGATGCCAAGCTCCTCAATCCCTTTAGGCACATACCCCTTTCTTCACAGTCCATAAAGTAACACAACAGCATGGGCTTGTAAGGCACAAGTAGAAGTTAAGGATAGATCAGCAATTTATACCCCCTTACATAAGTACATAATATATTAGAGATGGCTTTTTCCTGTAGGAAATCAGTCAAAAACTAGAGTCAGCTGGTGACCATAGGCACTAACCAATGTCAAGGAAACTTTAAAAATGTCCAGTCAACCAATGGAAGGGCAGTTTTAAAGATGCACCATGACATCACAATGTACTCTGATTTCTCTGAAATTTCAACTGAATTAGCCGATTTCCCTATAGGAAAGAAAAAGGAAATCTGAATGCTATGTGTGTAAGTTAGAGGTCACAAGGCACTCTACTGTCTGTGGTACAAATTTGAATGAAATTCAATGAACGATTCAGAAGTTATTAGGTGGGGACAGACAAGAACACTTGGAAGGGTGGTAGCAGGCAGAGCCATAGACATAATAATCTTATAGGAAACTAGGATAAAAATGATAATGTTAACTTATCAAGAAGTTAATGCTGAACCAATATTCCCTCTAAACTATGCAGGGGCCTCCACCTGCATTTTAACTGCCTGCCATTCGTCCAGCTATCTCATAGTCTGAACTGCATAAGGCTGGTAGGTTTCATGAGACTACAGGGCCTTATGCAGTTCAAACTGTGAGATTATGGAGGAGAGCTACAGCTGATGATTTAACTATGATTGATGAGCAGTTAGAATAGCAGTCTAAAGTATTAGGCTTTTGGTTTTACAGTTATTTTATCTCTTGGAGTCTGTAGTGTATATGTGTTTAAGTATTCATTGTTTTATAATGTTATATTTGTATTGTTTTATTTGTGTTTTAATTGATTTTACTATTTTTAGTTTATGTATGTTGTTGTTTTAAAATGTAATATGCTTGAATTAATTTTGCTATTATTATGAATGTAAAATTGTAAACTGCCTAGAAATAGTGATTAGGCAGTCTATATATTTCTAAATAAATAAATATATGACTGGAGTGGCACCACATGATTGGAATACAGGTGGATGCCCCTGCTCAACTTAGAGGACTCATTGCATGTAAGAGAGTCATTCTAGGCAGATATCTGTCAAAAGCTACAGAAAAATCTTTGTTTCTGGAATAAAATTCACTCCATCATTTTTGACTGTGAAGTTGTGAGGTAAAATCCATATATCAACTGACTACAGCACTGAAGGAAGAATGAAATTGGGCAGACTAGATTTAACACATAGTTCTCACTAGCCCTCATAGTCTCTGTTTCTGTTTCTAAAATCACCTATGACCCTACTGCTAGCAGCATAAACCAAGAGGGAAGAGCTCAGGAAAAGGTACTTGGTAGAGTCTGCTGCCTACTGCAGTTCAAAATACATTATGAAACTTTTTAAACTACGAGGTAAAGAAGTGCATGAGGTCATCAGTCACCGTTATGGATGATGGCACCAGCGAGTTAACAAAGGGAAGTACTCTCTCCTGCTTCCTACAAAATTTGAAATAATTCTTAAAGGGTAGTGTGGAATTTAGAGTAAGAAAAACCTTTTTTGGGGTTCTTAAAGGTCTCTACATTTGATGGATCGGCTATAAGAGAAGCACAGTAGAAACATTTTAGATTTTGTAGAGCTTAGCAAGGATGTTGTGTTCTGAATTGCTTTTATCTCAAGAAGTGAATGAACTGTCAGATTTTGTTTGGGCACACTGTAGTCAAAATATGGAGCAGGCTACATACTGACTCAAAAGATGGGTTGTGCAAAATTGCATCAGACTTTGCAACTGACATCTAGCATGATATAATTGATGAAACCTAGAATGTAAGAAAAATGGGTATGGTTTCAGTATTTGTACTTGGTTACAATGGGACAATAAATGATTGGCAGCAGTCCCTAAATTAAGTCTGTGATTGGACCAATTATGTGACAATAAGAATAATGATGTGATGTAAGAATGCTTGCCATCAGGAATGAAGCATTGATTCGTTACATGCTCTGTGAATAAAAGGTATTAGAGATGAGCCCCAGGGGCTAAGGGGCTCAGATCAGATGAATAGAGCAACTGTGCCATAGTCATGTAGAATTTTATCTCTAATAAAGACAATGAAAGATGACATGTTGCATTCTTTTAAGTAGAATAACTATTAGTGACTAGAAAATGTGAAATGGAAACTAAAAGTTGCTCATTAGAGATGTTTAAAATTCCAGGCTGGGAGGTTATTGTTTTATTGTTTGGATCATATATCTGACATTAGTTGTGGAGTGTAGGAGGGAATACAGGAGAGTATGAGGGTGTAAGCTCCAGGGGGCTATTTCAGCACTCGGAGAGTAGGGGTGCTTTAGTAAAGGGAGATTGGTCCAAAGGAGCCATTTTAGTACTCAGGCAAGGGTGAGAGATGTCAACCTGAGGTAGCCCTTTCAGCATAGGGGTGCAGAGAGAGATTTCTTCAGTCACTAAGGGCCCTTTAAATTCACAGGGGAGACTTGGCAGGGACATTGACAGACACAATAGTCTGTTGATGCCCTCATCAGACTAACTAAATCTCTGGAAGTTTGATTAACATTTTGTATTAATAGGATGGTTTAGACAAGTCACACGTGTTAATATGATTTGCATTAATCAGATTTTATGTTAATGAGTTGTTTTGCATTACATTTGCATACAGTATAGCTCAATACTATTTTTCCAAGCCTTAGGAGCAGTTTTATTCTTTTTTCTTTTGAATTAACAGTAAAGCAAGCATTTGTAGCGCTATTAATGCACTTTAATGAGTAGTCTCCAGATGATATTGTAACACATTCATTGATTTCCCTTTATCTTCCTGGGCCATTACTCTGTGAAAGATGAAAATTAGATTAGTTTAGTAAAATGTGTTCTTAACACAACCATATTAAGTGTTCTTTAGGATTTTGTTATAATCTATTACTAAACTGATCACTTGGGCCTAGATTCATCATTTTGCTATAAATTTCAGCTGTGATTTTAAAAAGGGGTGTGGCTAAGGTAATTTTTTAGTTTCTGCAATGAGAGAGAGTGAGTGAGTATCTACAAGGTCCTCATAGCAGTTAACAGGCCAATTCTGTAAAAAGTAAGGGAGAGCCGGCACTCCGTGTTGAGCCCCTGCTCTCCCGACGCACACCCAGGCATCTCTCCTGGGTGCGTGATTCTCTATTTAAATTAGGTGTCACGCTAATAAGGAGGCGATAGGGACAATAGTGCGTCTCTAGCGCCACCTTATTAGCGGTAGAGGTGGTTGTCAGCAGGTCCAACAACCCACGCTCAATTATATCAGCATTGGTTTTTGAACCTGCTGACAGCCACGGGTTAGGAATGGAAGCCAGCAAAACTGAGCATCCATTTTTCTAACTCGCTGACCGGCAAGCAGATTTTTTTTTTTCTTTGGTTCCTCTGACTTAATATCGCTAGGATATTAAGTCGGAGGGTTACAGAAAAGCAGTATTTTCTGCTTTTCTGTTCATTTTTCTGGGTTGCTTAGATCTTAACACCTGCCCTTGGGCAGGTGTTAATTTCTGAGAGTAAAATGTGCAGCTTGGCTAACTAATATTCTGAACGCTGTGTTTTTTTTCTCTTCTTTTACTCTCTCTCCACAGGCACGGCACCCGAGGCCCCGGATCCGAACGACGAAGGAGACTACGCCCCGCCTTGGCTGATGCTCTTGATGTGCTGATGTCGAAAAGCGCGCCAAGAGAGGGTTTAAAGGGAGCCCGAGACCGGAGGCGTCGCATGCCGAAGGAGTGCGACAAAGGGGCATGCTTCTTTGTATGCCCCTTTGTACGCCCGAAGTACACCTAAAGAACAGGAACATAGAAGCTCACACCAAATGAAAGCATGATGGAATTGGTAAGAAGAGGGGATGGCCTAGCAACACAACCCATTTAAATCTGCAGCAACAAAGGTAAATACAGCAACAAATACTTAAGAAAACCAAATAACAAATACAGTCCATTAGTTAATAGGAACCCAAACCTAAGAAATCTCATTCAAGTGAAGACTAAAAATCCAAACACTTTAAATCTGAATAAACTGTTAACTTTAACGTTCCTTCTAGTCAATGCTCAATCAATAACAAAGAATTTCCCAATAATAACTGACCTACTGTATGACATCAAACCAAGTTTCATCGCTACCACCGAATCTTGATTAAAAAAAATCTGACATTTATCTTAAAAAACCAAATAGCACACTGAAATTATGACGTATTTTCAATCCCCAGGATAAATAAATGCGGAGGCGGTTTAGTACTAATTATTGAAAAAAAATTTGTGTAAACTGATACCGACAACACCCCTTCGAAACCATGAAATCGCAATGTATGATACTGAACATACTCAAATATTTACTGCCCCCCCCAGCCTACTTGACCTAAACATATCTCCACTAATCTAATATTTAACAGTGAACCTAAATCCCTCCAAACCAACCATCGTGCTTGGAGATTTCAACCTTCACATGGACTCCTATCCATTATCTAATACATGCCAGACACTAAACGATATGATGACAGCACTAGGATTCACGTTAATCACAGATAGTCCCACACATAAAGCAGGACACTCACTTGACCTCACATACATCAACCATAGCTTCCTTGAACACATGAACACTAAATATAATCAAATTCCATGGTCAGACGATTTCCTAATTCAATCCAGTATTAAATGTATAAAGCCAAAAGAAATACAGAAAAATGAACCATTAGAGTTTAAATTTCGTCCACCTTTTAACATCGAAATATTAAAGAAGAAACTAGAAGAAACACTAAAACACTTTGACCACAAAGACTGTGTAACCGCAACTACAGAATGGCTGACTAACATGAGTAATTTGGCAGACGACATTAACCCCACAAAAGCAATGCAAATCCATGAGCCTAAGCAAAAAAAAACCATGGTTTAACGAGAAGATAAAGGAAGTCAAACAAAATCTGGAAAAAAAGAAAAAAGTGGAAAAATACAAATCAGCAGAAAGCTTAACCAAATTCAGGAAACAACTAGCTTATTATAAAAAAGTAATTCTCGACGCAAAAAAACAATTCTTTAGCTCAAAATTGAAAAATTTGCAAACAACCCGAGAACACTATTTAACATAGTAAAAAATCTGACTAATGAAAAAACAGAGGCACCCTAACCCCAAATGAGAATAAATGCAATGAAATAGCACTCTATTTCTCAGACAAAATCACATGCCTGAAAGCGAAGATTCCGATCTTAAAAAGTAGGAAATTAAGATGCACAAAAGAGATTTTGTGACACCATGGTCCACATTTGATGAGGTATCCCAGATGGAAGTGGAATCCATGATAAAAAATTTGAACCCCGCCCCACATAAAATTGACACCATCCCCACCATTGCCTTAAAAAAACTAGTGGATATAACCTCCCACACAATAGCAAAAATAATTAACCTATCACTTAGTGAAGGACTAATGCCAGACTCACTTAAAGGTGCAATAATTAAACCAATACTGAAGAAAAAAACAGTGACCCAAATGTCCTAAGTAACTATAGACCTGTTTCAAACCTACCTATGCTTGCTAAATTAATAGAAAAAGCAGTACAAAAGCAACTAGCAGAACATTTAGACAACAACAGCATACTTTACCCCTCGCAACACGGCTTCAGAAAACACTATAGCACCGAAACATTACTAATCTCTCTAACAGATAATATACTACGTGGATTTGACAGTGGAAAACATTACATTATGATATTACAAGACCTGTCAGCAGCATTTGACACAGTAAACCATAACATACTACTAAAAAGGCTAGAAGAAATAGGACTACAAAACAAAACAATTGAATGGTTCAGATCCTATCTAAACAATAGATTTTTTCAGGTACAGATAAAAAACACAATATCAGACAAAATCAAGCTAAAGACAGGGGTCCCCCAGGGTTCAGCACTTTCGGCGACTCTATTTAATATTTATATGCTGCCTCTATGCCACCTCTTGGCAAGACTAGGTACCATACATTACATATATGCTGACGACATTCAGCTAATTCTACCAGTAGAGGAAACAATTGAAAAAACAAACTTAGCAATGTTGTACCTAGATATAATTAAACAACTACTAAACCAAATGGGACTAGTAATTAATATTGGAAAAACAGAATTTATACATCTTGAACAAAAAACCATTGAATTAATCCAGAATCCCATCAAACTTAAAAATGATCAGATAGTTGAACTAACTGACAGGCTGATACAGTAAGGAGCGGTAGGAAGAGCTGCATTAGTGCCGGGCGCACCCGCGTTTGCCGCATGCACAGTCCGGCTCACCTACCGCTCGATACTGTATTAAAATCGCATGCAAAATCAAGCCGCATCCAATGCGTGTCCATGAAGCGCAATCCATTTTACTGTATAGGCGCTTATATACAGCGCCTATGCAGTATCCTGGGTACGCTGGTACCTGTCATTTCAAATGTCATTTCAAATGACATTTGAAATGACATTTGAAATGCCCTCGTGACTTGACATGTAAAGTGTAACTTATTTTTCTTGCAGCCCTCCTCCGGAGGCGGACCACGGCTCCCCTGCCTCCCGGGGGCTGCCCCCTGCCTTCCGGGGGCAGCCGGCGGTGAAAGCGGCCCCCGCCAGCGAAGATGGATGCCTGCACGGGCCCTCTGCCACGATCGCTCCAGGGTGAATTCTTTACTAAAGCGCGGCCTCTCCTCCGAAGCTTCTTCGCTCTTCCGCTGTGACGTCAATTTGGGTGCTCAAGCAGGTATTTCACATATATGGATATTCTATTAATCATATAAATGGAATTTCCATTCCATGTTCCATTTAGCTTATATTATTTAAATCATGTAACCAAAAAATTTATTGGCACCTACTAGATAATTTATAAACCAAACCAAACTTATTTATATGCCTATTTGTAAACCATTTTGATGGTACATTTATTTATTTATTTATTTAATATCTTTACAACGGTATAGAAAAGTTTTTAAATAAATAAACAAATAAATAAATAATTGGCTCATCAACATGAATTTGTGTGTGATGAGCGCTATTAGTTTTTGCGAGGTTGGCCGCACATTTTCAAGGCGCTATTACCCCTTACAGCAGTGGTTCTCAACCTTTCTAATGCCGTGACCCCGCAATACAGTTCCTCATGTTGCGGTGACCCCTCGCCCCGCCCTCGCCCCGCCCTCGCCCCGTGAGGGTGGGGTGAGGGCGGGGCTTTGGTCATATGGGGGCGGGGTTATGGATGGGGTTGGATTTTAGTGCACACTTATCATTTAATTATGACATTTATAATGTGAATGTAACTCAACTCACCATAGGTTCTCACATGCATGGCACACTGACCCATGATCGTCACGGGGCTAGATGTAAAAGTACAGTTTGTATCCACAGGAACCCCCCCTGACCCACAATAATGGATGTAAAGCAGAATTATGACATTCCCCATACAACTCACCCTACAAAAAAGATATTCTGGTTCTAGTGACATCTCAGTAACAGCAACTCAAACTCCTTCTATTTCCAGGCTCAATAGCCCTACTTATGACAAGACAGCAGTTTACCACCAATGCATGTCCTCTGAGAAAACACAACAAATAAGACCGATACAAACGCTTACATGCTAGCAAAATATCTCATCTCGGTAACAGACACAGAACCGACCTAACATACTCCCAGGATCTGTAGTAATGCACATAAACTAATCCGCACACAGTTACACCTGTATTATGGAATACACTCAAACAGGAGCAACCCTATCTATGAAAAGGCAACACTACAAATATTAAATCAGGTCCTAAAAACCAATACACCTCTTATTAGGAAAACAGAACTAGCAAGCAGCTATAGATCCCCACACAGAAATAATTGTAAAACTATACTATACTAATAAGCAGAATAAATGTTTCAAAACAGCTATGAACATCCAACAATTAAAAACGCATAAAAACTATTAAACATTCTCCAAACACCAATAAAATATTTCAAAAAAGCAGACATCACACAATTAAAATGGCAGTCAAGAAAAATAAACTTAAAAAGCCACCTTTACTTACCCCCTCCATCAGCTCTCCTACTCTCCTTCCCTGCAGGCCGTGGCACTCACCAGAAGCAGCAGTAGAAGCTAAGCTCTATACTTATGGTCCTCTTCCTTAGTGCCCATGTCTCTCACACACACACACCATACCAGTCATGCCCCCATGACCAGTTTCTGTCTCTCACACACCAATCATCTCCCAAACAGTCTTTGGCACACACACACCAGTCACCTTCCTGAACAGTTTCTCTCATGCCATACACACACACACACAGGCTTCCCACTCCCGTGTTCTACTTACATATACGGGCTTCTCACTCTCATAATCACTTTCTCACACACACACACACCAGTCACCTTCCTGAACAGTTTCTCTCATGCCATACACACACACACACACAGGCTTCCCACTCCCGTGTTCTACTTACATATATGGGCTTCTCACTCTCATAATCACTTTCTCTGTCTCTCTCTCTCTCTCTCTCACACACACACACTCACTCACTCACCAGTCTCTCACTCCCATGCTTGTTCTCTCCACATGCACAGGCTTCTCATTCCCATAATCACTTTCTCTCTGTTACACACACACCAGTCTCTCTCATTTCCATGCTCACTCTCCACGTGCACAGGCTTCTCATTCCCTGAATCACATTCTCTCACATTCACACACACACACCAGTCTTTTTCTCTCACACACACCATCACCTTACCAAGCAGTCTCTCTCTCTCATGCATGCACACTCACCCTGGTTTCTCACTCCCATGCTTTCTTTCACCCCCCCCAACACCAGGCTTCTTACGCCCATGCTTTCTCACATACCCAGACTTCTCCCTTCCATGCTTTTTCTCTCTCTCACACACACACATCAGTCACCTCCCTGACTAATGTCTCACACTCTCACACACACATCAGTCACCTCTCTGACTAATGTCTCACACTCTCACATACACATCAGTCATCTCCCTGAGCAATCACTTTCATTGTCTCTCACATACACACACACACATCAGCTCTCTGACCAGTCAATCACACACAGGCTGGCTGGCTGCTTCTCTCTCTTTCTCTCACTCACTTCCTCTTCTCCCCCGAGCACAAATGGGAGCTGCAGCAGCCTCGCTGGCCAAGAAAGAAGAATCCCATCGGCCGCGGGAGGCTCGTGCTGCTCTCTCCTTTCTCCATTACCGGCTGCTTCAACTGCTCGGGGGCCGATGCTGCAGCCGCCGCTGCTACTTTTTCACGCGGCGCGGCTCTCTCTCCTTCCCGCGCACCACGATTCACTTCCTGTTCCGGGTCACGGGAGAGGGGGGGGGCAGGCGCAGGAAGAAGAAAAGGCCCAGCCGCGGGTGCAGAGCTTCTTCTAGCGCCGCTGCCGTTCCCGCTGGGCTTGAACGTGCTGACAGCCCGGCGGCAACGGCAGCGGGAGAGACCGGGAGCGCGCAACCCCTGCGTTTTGGGCGTTCGACCCCCGCCGGGGTCGCGACCCATAGGTTGAGAACCGCTGCCTTACAGTATAAGGGGTAATAGACGCGCTTCAAAAACGTGCGGCCAAACGGGTGCTAAACGGTGCGCTTGGCCGAGTATTTATATCTCTATAGGAGGGCCATCACGAAGGTATACTGTGCTGTTCATACATCTCACTCTACATGTGAAACTGGCCCCTAAATCCTAAACCACCACCAGCCCTGCTGGCAGTCCCTAAACCAGCCAAGTCAAACTCAGGGATCGGCATAGATAGGATGGGTGAAATCTCCAGCATAGTGGTCTGCTAGGACGCTCTGACAAATGGATAAGTTCTAACTGTCCCCTTCCTCTTGCCCATGGCACCTGAAAGGGGGAAGAAACAAGCAAGGAAAACTGTTAAAGAGAAAAATCATAGGAGCTCCAGCTCACACTTCTATTCAAGGCGCCATCTTGACACATAAATTCCCATACTTAAACCAATAACAGCTGCCCTCTCACTCCAAATGATGTCAAATCTTCACCAAGGCGTACTGTGCCGTTCATATGTCTCACTCTACAAGCAAAACTGGCCCCTAAACCCTAAAGCACCACCAACACCTCACCTCGACCTATTAGATGGCCCTCCTATAGAGCTATAAATCAATGCACACAGTGCGGCCCCTCCCCAGAGTATCTCTCCCTCTCTCTCTCTCATAAAAATGTATAGTTATTTCCAGTGTTAAAACCGTGAGTTATGCTATTGCACAGTACGATATTGCCCCTCATTTAACTAAATCCCATCCAAACTCCTCCCCAATCCCGCCTCTCCCAAAAAATTTTATTCAGGCCATGCATTACAATTCTTTTTGCACATGTTAACATGTTATCGCATGCGTTACCGCCATAATGCATTTTGATGAATGACCTGGTAAGATGGTAACTTTCAAAGGAGCATGCGGGGCACCGGGGGGGGGGCAACTGGTGCGTCAGCACGCACCCAGGTAGCAGCAATTTTATAACATACAAGCACATGCATACGTACATTATAATATAGCCTTGGCACACATATGTGCGCACCTAATTTTGCAAGTAGGTGCGCCCAACCGCACAAATCGGGTTTTGGCTGTGTAAATTAGGGAATTTTATAAACAGCATGCGTCCACACTAAGACCAGTTTGACCAGTTGCCCTCCCCCCCTGTTTAATAGCCTGCACTCTGCCCAGTTACCCTGGACCCTTTAAACCCCTTTTTATTTTTAAACTTACATCTCCTCCACAGCAGAAGTTACGTGGCATTAGATCTAGGCACATGTTTGCATTCTTAGCCCTGCCCTAGAATACCCATTCCCTGCCTACACCATGCCCCTTTTTTGATTCTGAGTGAGAGTGGGTGATAACATGCAAATGTAGGTGGCTTTTAAAATACTGAAGGTGCGTTTAAGCCATACATGTGCATGCATTTAAGCCATACATGCGCATGCATCTCATGATTTTGGCGTACGCTGGGCTTTTAAAATTCACCTTTAAAAGCATGAGGCAAATAAATTAATCTGGTCCAAAAAAGGGCCAGAGGCATGATTAGGTCAGGGGATAGAATTTAGCTGGTTAATCTACACAGCTAATTTAAAGGAAAAAATTGTAGACCTAAATCCGACCAGGCAAATCTATCTGGATAGATTAAGCCAAGGTTTTCAGCCAGAACCCTATCTGGTTAGGCTCTGCTGTAAACTCAACTGAAGGTAGCAGGGTAAAATTACCCCCATTATCTTTTCTGCTCACTTGGTTATTGAAAATGGAATTGATACTCAGTAGGGAAAATCTGACAGTAAATGCAGTTTTGTACATGAGGCATCCATGCTTTACACAAGTCACCTTTATTTTCATAAACAGTTTCTCCAAATACACCATGCAGTTCCACAATTCAGACAGAGAAGATCAGTGTTGCTCTAGCTGTTCTCTTTTCTGTACTTACTTCTGAACAAGAGCAGCTTGGTATGTGATGGGGGTTCCACCTGCCATCACTAGATATTTTCCCTGCCTGCCTTCTTGGGATTTTTGCATTTTGTGGATCCACCTACAGCTTTTACCCTTCCTCTTTTTGGGCTGAGCTTAATGCTTATATTTATTTATTTATGTATTTTTATTCTGCTTTTTGGCACTTCAAAGCTGATTACATTGAGGCACTGTAGGTACTTCCCTATTCCCAGAGTGGTTACAATATAAAGTATTTGATTCACTAAGGGTTTCTCCAATAAACACAAAATGGGAGAAAAGCCTTAATGAATCTGGCCCTAAGTTTGAACCTCATATATATATATCATTTTGAGCATGCTTAGGGAGAGAGCCTTGGAGATCCTCAGGGGTGGAGACTTTAGAGGAGAGTTGGATGCTTAAAGGTGCTTTTTGGTGGGCCCACTGGTTTACCAAGAATTGTTTTGGAGAGTTTTTTCATCTTTTTGACCAGTTTCTACAGGAAGGCTGTACTCCCGTTATCTGAAGGGCTGGAGTTCCAGTGAATCTACCTCCTGCATCCAGTATACAGTGTAGGGGAGAGATCTCTGGATTTTCAAAGATCATTTTGGCAGTTTTGGGAGATATTTTGGATTTTTGCCCTCTATCACATAATGCATGAAGAGAATTTTGCGACCTTCTACAAAGAAGGAGTTTTGGACTCTGGTTCAGGGAGAGGAGACAGGGTCAGATGAATTGGCACCATGGACAAAGATACACTGGCATTTGGCATCATGATTTTTCTTTTGTTGTTCATGATTTTCGCAATTCTGAGTTAAATCTTGTTTTATAAGTTAAAGTACATTTTTGTTGAACACCAGTTTTGCCTCCTCGTCATTCTGTGCTGCCTGCTGTGCCAAAAGAAGCCATCCACAGCGAGCATTCTGATCAGAGGTTGAGAGTTGGATGACATTGACTGTTGAGCCAACCATCACTACGCTGAGGGCCCTGGAGGTGTATATCTCCTCCTAGCCAATGGAACCCCAGCATCCTAGGAGCTACTGGAACATAGAAATGGAAGAGAGAGTCAGAGGCTCCAGGCAGTGACAGTCTCCTGGGAACTGTGTAGTCCCTTCAAACCAGTCTGCCAAACGCTGGGGGAGTTACAGGTATATTTACTTTTGTGTCTATGGAAAACTCTTAAGCACTCTGTGAGTCCAGCAGTCTCTTTCTGGGATTTCACCTTCGCTTGCTTAACTCCTTGCTTTACTTCCCATAAAGTTACCTTCATGCTGTTGCCTTCTCCCTGAAATCTGTCCCAAAGATCCCAACAGCTGGAGGTCTTCATTCTCACTCCTCTCAGACTTCAGGCAAGACTCCTCACTTCACGATACTGTGCTGGCAGCTTACTATCTAACTTGGCTTGTCAGAGTAGTTTCTTTCTTCTTCACAGCAAACTGCTGTAATAGTCCCCAGACTACCATGAAGATAAATCTCAGGAAAGTCTCCTAACCCTAGGAGAGTTCCCTCATTCTATTTCTCTGGGAAAAGATCCTCACTCCTTCTGCACCCCGAGAGCTTACCAATCTCTCAACCACTAGATGCTTCTTTTCTCTCTGTCTCATCCCATGAATGCCTCTCTGGCAAAGGTACATGGTACACCAAACAGAATGAATTTAAAGCTGATTAATGGGAAAGCTCAAGGAGAACTGGGCTTTATCACCAGCACAACACTTGTGGCACATGTCACTGCCTTGAGGAAGATCAACTATTTGGCAAATGTCTCCCTTTCTCTGCATTATGTCTATACAGAAAATGCAATTTTGGGAGTGAATTGTCAGAGTTATGCACATAAAAGTTAGCCTATAGAGTATGTATGCAAGTAGCTGTTGTGTCCGGCGCTGCCTGATGTCTCTCCTCCGCCCATCTTACCTCATTGGCGACTCCCTTCAGGGTTGATGGAAGGCTAGCTGCTGCGGCATATCCATGCCGTCCTCCTCCAGCGTTCCCGGACCAGCTTGACGCTGCAAGCCGCCATGTTGACCAGACGCCTAAGGGTGTGCGCGCGCTGCCCGACTGATGTACCAGCATTGGCGTGAACCTCAAGGGCGTCCCCCTGAGATGACGTCACCAGCTCCAGATATTTAAGGTCTTAGTTTTCGCTAACAAGATGAGTTAGCAAGGGATTGGATTACCTAGCTTCCTCCTGGTTGCTGCGGATGGGATTCGCTCTCTGCAACCCTAGCTACTCAGCCTCCTCGGACCTCACTAGAGGTAACCCGCTCCTCAGGGGCCTCGCTCTCTCTTTCTCTTTTCAGGTCGCAGTCCGGAACCAGTACTCACTCCTCGAGGGACCATGTCCCGGACTTGCTCCTGAATACCACTTCTGCTAAGAAGTCAGCGCTGCTTACAACATCAGTGAGTTCCATCTATCCCTCAGAGCTTTCCCTGGGATCAGGTACTCGCTCCTCGAGAGCCTGGTGCATACCATCACCTGGGCTGTCTTAAGAGGACTATTGTGTGAGTGTTACCATCAAGGACTTGTTCCAGAACTCTGCATACCCTGCCTACTCACTTTCTTAGTTTCTCTACAGCTCAGCCACCTGGGGATCGCTGTTCCAGTACCTGAGGTACTACAGCCCAGCCGGGCGCTTCCGTTCACTACTGCCACCTCTGGTGGTTACTATATTGTCTAATAAAAGAACTAGTGTGTGTCTGTCTCCTACACTAAGCCTGACCAGTGGTCCCTCTCGGAATTTCCCCCCGAGGGCATGGTCACCTGCCACTGGTCCAAGGATCCAACCACAACTATTCTAAATAACATCAGATTGCTACTCCCAGCTTTCACCACAGAGCTTTATCAACAGAGCTCTCTGACAGTAGCATGTACTCGCTTACATACTGTTTTATAAACATCAAACATACGTGTGTATTTTTGCTTTCACACATACATCTACATGTGTAGAAAAATAGGTGGTCTAAGGACATTCTGGGGCAGGGCCAAGATTTACATGCATAAATTGCTAATTTATAAGAGACTTACACGAGTACATGTGATAACTTATTCACACAATTTTACACCTGCTAATTATCTTGCGCAATTATTGGTTGGGTGGGAGGTCTAGGTGACCTGGTGAAGTTGAAGCTGAAGAACTAACTAGGAGGGTCTTGATGATCTAGAGATGGACTGGGTGAACTGGTGGAGGAATCAGAAAACTGATTATTTCATTTATATGCTCAAGTTTTAAAATATATCAACCTATGCGTGTAAATCAGGGTTTTACAGGAGCAAGTTGTATTTTTTTGTGCATAAAATATACACATGAATGTTTATAGGGCCTACAACAAAATTATGTGCATTCAATTCATTGAAATACAGTCTTTCGATGCATTTCAGGTATTCATGTGTAAGCGTATACAGTCTATGTGCATATACTGGGGGTGGACATACTCACATTTTATAATCTGTGCGTACCTGAATCACACAGGTTATAAAATATTGTAGTAGTTCTCTACACATCCATATACGCACATATATAGGGTCTTGCAGGTTTGTTTGAAAGTTACCTTCATAAGCTCTAAATCAACAGGCCATTATTACATATTTCTTACAATGGTTTCTTTCTCTTCACCAGCAGTGCAGTCATTCCTGTCATATTAGCAAGTTCTTCCTTTCACTGCTACTAAAGCTTGTAAACCACAGCCTGCTGTTCTGGGGTCTATCAAAAACCTTTCAGGATCTATTTTGAATAGCAGAGCGGATTGCCAAGGCTTTCAGGATTTTTTTTTCTTTCTTTCTTGGAGTCTCCCCAAAAGCTGAGCATGTGTGGAAAGTCCCGGGTTTGCCTATTTCTGAATGCAACTTAATCTAATCTACACCCACCCACATATACACAGAGACAATATCCTTCCAATTCCAAGGCAGCCACAGCAAGTTGAACCTGTCCAAACTAAGAAACCAAACTCTTCTCTAACATTCCTTATGAGGCCAATATGTTCCAAACTTTTTTTGAAGGCTGGAGTCGTAGCCAGGACAGCTGTATATGCAGGATGGATGAATACCAGGCACCTGCTACCTGATTTCTTGCCAGGCTTTCAAACACTGAAGAGTATTATATAGTTCCCCAGCAATCACTTTAATTATTAGCAGATGAATGCAATACAAGTGGTAAGGGATTGTAAAAATAGACTACTTTTTCAATTTTATTTTTAAATGTGCAGTTTTAGACTAGTACATGAGGCATGATGTGGTAGGGAAATTTTCAGTAACCTATCTAGTTTCAAACTTTTGTGTACAATTTTAATGTCCATACTTTGTTTCTTATTTTCAAAGGGATATTAACCTCATTGGAGGATATAACATTAAATCCCTGTGTTTTAGAATGCATTTTGTAATTGCCTCTATGCTCAAATTATATGGAATATTAGTGCATAGACTGGACAAACCCATTATCACTGGTGTTGATCTCTCAACAGTGTGAGCTACATTATTTGATTCATTTAGAAAATCTGTGGTATGCTTTAAGCATGATGGAATTGTTTTATCTAATGGCAGATATAAGAAGTATTCATGCTGTGAAAGTGGTTGTTGATTGAACCAGTGGCTGATATAATAGGTCCTCCCAGAGGGGTTCCAAGCATTTGTGCATCTTTGATAAAGTACATATTGGGCATTGCGGGTGTACCTGCATCTAGAAATCTCTTATAGCTATCTATCATTCTGTTTTGCTAAAATGATAGCATTATTAATTTCTGACTTTCATCTGAAATGTATTTTCATGCTTTGTGTTATTGTCAACCCATTATGGTATGGATGTTTGGTTTATATTACTGGCATTAGCACAGAACAAATTAATCACCTATTCCTAACAGAGCTGGAGGCATCCACTGAGTACATACTTCATTTACACTTCTAAGTATGCTACATGAGTATGGTTCAAAATTGTGTATACTGTTGGAAATAGATTTACATAGTTCCTTTTTGTGCTTTCCAGCATAGGGAACATTGGAAAGAATTATGTAAAAGGGGCCTGTGTCTTTCTGTCTGATTGTCTGGAACAAAATAATTCTCCAAAGAAAGACCATAATTTCACCCAGTTTGGCTCACTGGAAGAAAATGGGAACATTCTGAGAGTTGAAAACTGGAAACATCAGGCGAGTATTTACTGAGAATGAACCCTCCCAAAGAATTCCATCACTTTACTATAGGAGGTAATTAGAGATGGCAAAATGTTGACAGTAATGCTGTGTTGGAAATAATTTTCAGTTCAGTTCTTCATTTAGTTCATTTGGCTCAGTGATTCATTTTATTCAGCTCAGGGTTGAAAACTGCATTAATCGTTTGGTGTCATTCATTCATTCATTCATAAGAACATAAGAACCTAAGAACATAAGAAATTGCCATGCTGGGTCAGACCAAGGGTCCATCATCCAACAGAGGCCAAAACCAGGCCACAAGAACCTGGCAATTACCCAAACACTAAGAAGATCCCATGCTACTGATGCAATTAATAGCAGTGGCTATTCCCTAAGTACAATTGATTAATAGCCATTAATGGACTTCTCCTCCAAGAACTTATCCAAACCTTTTTTGAACCCAGCTACACTAACTGCACTAACCACATCCTCTGGCAACAAATTCCAGAGCTTTATTGTGCGTTGAGTGAAAAAGAATTTTCTCTGATTAGTCTTAAATGTGCTACTTGCTAACTTCATGGAATGCCCTCTAGTCCTTCTATTATTCGAAAGTGAAAATAACCGAGTCACATCTACTCGTTCAAGACCTCTCATGATCTTAAAGACCTCTATCATATCCCCCCTCAGCCATCTCTTCTCCAAGCTGAACAGCCCTAATCTCTTCAGCCTTTCCTCATAGGGAAGCTGTTCCATCCCATTTATCATTTTGGTTGCCCCATTTCTTAATAAAGTCAATAAGAGAGTAACGCACAGTGTTTTGAGCTCAAAAATTGGAGTTTTCTAGTCATGTTTAGTGAAATACGCAAGCAGACAGCAGTAGAGGAAAGACACCCTAATACCCAAGAGTGGGGCAAACTGGCACCAAGAGCACCAATAATGTCATGAAGAATAGCCCGAGGCACCTTGACACAGCAAAGTATCTCAAACAGAGGCATCAATACCCTAAGGTATTGTGAGATGAGCAAAGCAAGAGTGGCAAGAATACCCCAAGGATCCAACAGAGGGAAAAAAGTCACCAACAATGACATGAAGACCCCCCAGTGAACCAAAAGAGGAGCAAAACAGCACCCATTATGGCATGAAAACCCCAAGTCATGCCAAAATAGTGAGGGGCAAAGTAATCCAAACAAAGGCATGAAAACCCAAGGCACTGTGAAAAGTGCAAAGCAGCACCAGCAGTGGCTGTTTATCCAGAGCAATCATTTCCCTAGTGGACCATGGAAGCAAGAACACCCAAATACATTGTGAGAGGGGCAAAGCATCATGAACAGTGAGCAAAAACCAGAAGAAACTCTGAAGGAAGGCCATAGGAGTTCTGATGCAGATTCCCTGTGGTATCAATGGTAGAGTGAAGAGAGTGCTGGGGTCAGGCTGGAGGGAGGAGAGAGTGCTGGGGAGACGAGAGTGCTGAGGTGGGTTTGGGGGAGATTTCTGGGGTCAGGATGAAGAGGGCAGAGAGTGCTTAATGAGGGAAAGGGCTGGGGGTGGGGGTCTGATCGACTTTCCCTTTGCTGTGCCTTTTCTCTTGCTTGTAGTGGGGGAAAAGATTTCCAGTTCCAGCATTTCAGTCCCACATTTTCAACCATTTTGTTCATCTAGAGAAGGACGAACTGAAAGGAACATTTCCACAATCTCATTAAAATCTATTGTTTATATCACTGACTTGCTTTGCTGAGAGGAGGGGGAAAGTGAGAGCTGGCTGAGGTAGGGCTGAGGGGGGAGAGTCCTGCGGTGAAGAGAGTGCTGGGGATGGGCTACAGGGAGAGTGTGGGGTTTATGCTGGATGACATGGGGCATGCTGGGGTGAAGAGTGTGCTGCTGTTGGTCTTGGGGCAGATTGCTGGGGTCAGGTGTAATGGGGTTAGGCTGGGGGATTATCCAAGAGTCAGGCTGGAGGATGCAGAGTGCTGGATTTGGGCTGGGGACAAAGAGTAGGAGAAGAGTGCTGGGGAGGGACTTTTTGAAGGGCAATGCCAGTTATGGCCACTGCAAACTCTTGGAATTGGCATGATCAGCATGAGAGAGAATGTTTTCTCAGATTTCTTTCTCCTGCTTTGTACTCAGCCAAGACTTTAGTGGTGTACTTGACATCTTATTGGTTCAGCACATAAATGGCCATAAGAACATATGTTTTGTTGATCTTAAAGCTGTACATTGCTTTGGGCGATTCATAAATTGTATTAAATAGATAAATAAGATAGGTCTAGCTCCATTAAGCCCAACATCCTGACCCCAACAGTAGTCAGTCTGATTTGCAAGTACCTAGAACTTCAGCAGATCCCAAAAAATAAAACTATTTCTTGCAGGGTTCAAGAGAATGCTGGGACTGGGTTTGGGTGGAGTGTGCTAGGGCCAGGCTGGAGTGCTGGGTCAAGAGAGTGCTGGGGTTGGACTACGGTCAGGGAGTGGGGAAAGAATGTAAGAGAAGGACCAGTGTCTTGTCAATCACAGTATTTTTAAAGTATTCTATAGTTGCTACACTCCAGCATTAATATGGAGAGAAACATACCATCACAATGATGGGCAGCTCTTTGAACAGGGGCAGCAGATCCTTCATAAGTTATTAGTCTTCTATCTCTGTTGCTGAGTGTGATGGGGTTACCCCAGTCACTAAAATTTTCCCTATGTGATTTTTTTCTATCTAGGGGCAGTAGGTAGGGTTTTGATATTTTTGATTGCTCCCAATGCTATAATCTCACCTTTTGGGAGGATAGGCTTATGGGAGGTATATAGTATGTTGAAGCATGCCCAGAGCTTCAGTGGGAGGGTGGACAGGTGGATAGTGGGTCAGGAGCTAAGGAGAAGGAAGGAGGCTAGAGATAGCTCAAGTATCTCAAGGCAACAGGACAAGAGATTTCCCCAGGATCTCAAAGCAGGGTGGTTGGAGAGCTGTAGATTCCCCCTGGATCTCACAGAAGGCAATTCAAGTATTTGGGGAAAAGGTTTTGAGGAAGAGTTTATTTAGAATATTTTATGGATTTTGTCTGACCAGTGTCTGAGGGAATGGTATACCCCCGGAATCCCAAAGGATAGGAATCAGAGATCTTTTGACCCATTTGGTTAATACATTGGATGAAGAGAAGGATATTGACTTACAGTTGAAGATTTTGACTTGTTGGATATTTTGCTTAAGGAGTTTTTCCAGACCAGTTCATGCCTGAACTGGAATTACACTTTAGTTATCCCACTCTCACTGTGAGGATATTTTCAATGAGGATGAAGGTGCAAGAGCAAGAAGGGAAGTGAGCAGAAAAAGAATGGACACAGAAGCAATTTGTTTTTTATTGATCACTGGATGTATGTTGATTCTTATTTTTGTCATCTTGACCTGGATCCGCTTCTTTAAGTTACGGTAAAGACAATATTTTATTTGAACACTAACACCTGGTTTTTCCCGGTTGTGCTGGTGTTGGCTTCCCTGCTTTTATTTTGGATTATTTGGCACCTTCTGGAAATTGTCAATATAGAGTGTGAAGTGGTCACAGAGATCGTGGTGGATAGTACCAGATGCCCCGGAAGAGAAATCTTCCTCCCCGTCCGGACCTGAACCCGGACTTATAGCACCCCTAGTCTAGGATAAAGCATAAAAATGGGAGACTGGTTACATGAGTAAAAGTACATTTCCACCAGCTTGTTGTGGATTGGCCACCACCATGACCTGGTAAAAGCAGTTGTCCTTGAGCATGGTGGTGTAGAGCAGGCTGGGCCAGAATTTTGTAATAATACCTTCCAGACTGAGGGCACGGGAGCGGCCCTGGATTTGTCAATAGGCAACCATTATGCCTGTGCCTATAGGAGCACCAAACATTTAGGGGCAGCAGGCTGGGCTACGATTTGCTGCCTTCCAGCTCTGCTGAGTCTCATTCAGCAGAGAAACGGCCCTCTGCTATCCTGCAACAAACCTTTACAGGGGGTAGGGGGATGAAAGCAGCAAAAAGCCTAAATCTGTCACTGCAAAGAAGTACAAGGTGGCAATGGGGGACAGATTGGTAATGAACTCCACCATGCCTGTGCCATCTGCAAGCAATCCTGAAATCCAAGGCATTGAATAAGGCACAAAGCTTCAGAAGTGGAGGAATAAACAATGCACAACATGAAGAGAAATATTGGAATGTACACTGAAAAAAAGTGTTGTTTTGGTTTGATGCTTTGGGGTTTGTTTGTTTGTTTTGTTTGTTGTTTTTTTTTTGGGGGGGGGGGCGCTTTGACTCTGTGATTCATTTCATTCTGTTCAAATGAAAAATACATTTTCATTTATTTGTGTCATTCATTAATCTATTTCCCATAAGAGTCAATGGGTGAAGCAGTGCATCCTATTTTGGACTCTAACATTAGGGTTTTCTTTCCAATTTTAATGAAATGTACAGGTAGACATCTGCAACAGAGAAACAGAATTCCAAGCCACCAAGAGTGGGCAAAGTGGCACCAAGAGTGAAATAATAGCTCAAGGCATGCTCACAGGGCAAATCAGATTGAAGAGAATCATGAACAGACCAAGGCTCCAAGGGAGGGGCAAAGAAACATGAACAAGGACAAGAAAATCCCCGATATACAAGTGAGAGGCAAAGGGCACCAACAACACTGGCATGAAAACCTCAAGGCACTGTGAGAGTGTAAAAAAATATAAGAGGTAATAAACTAATTAGGCAGGCTGAGACAACTGAAAAGAATATTGCCATAGAAGTAAAAACAAGTAATACACATTTTTTTCAAGTAAATTAAAAGCAAAAAGCCTATGAAGAAGTTAGTCGGGTGACTAGATGACCAAGGGGGGAAAGAGGTGCTCAGGGAGGACAATGAAATAGCAGAAAATCTAAATGAATTCTTTGCCTTTGTCCTTACTGAGGAGGATGCTGGTAATCAATCTTACCCGCACCAAAAATAGTTTTTGATGGTGATGACTCTTAGCAACTAAACAAAATCACTGTGAAACTGGAGGATGTCATAAATCAGACTGACAGACCAAAGAATGACAAATCATTGGGCCTGGATGGTATTCATCTCAAAGTTCTGAATGAACTCCAATATGAAATTGTAGACCTGTTTCTGGTGATCAGCAACCTATCATTTATAAGAGCCGCAGTACCTGAAGACTGTAGGGTGGCCAATGTGCCACCAATTTTTAAAAAGGGCTCCAAATGAGGGGAAAAAGACTAGGGCAACTCTCATGCTCTCCACTACCTGATCTTTCTCAAGAGTGCTCTTTACCCCAGCACTATCACTTTCTGCCTCCTGTGGCTACTCACTAGAGGATATCATACTAGTTATTAGTCTCCCCAAAACCTCCTAAGCTACTAGAAGTTCAATATACTCAAGCATGACCTGTATGAATCTTGAAGGAATCACGTGAGGACTCTCAGAATCAAGAACAATTAGTAGCTGTGGAGAACTTGGGGGTGTTAGTTATTAATGTGCTGTCCTCTATTGTGCAGGTAGAGGAGGAAGAAAGCAATACTACCAGGTCAAAGAGCACCTCCCCAACCAAGAAGAATAGGTAGTGGAGTGCTTGAATGATGCCTCTAGCCTTTTGCCCCTCGGTCTATTCCCAACCCCAGCCCAAGCAGCAGCACCCAAATGTGCTGAGAAGGAAAAGAAGTTCTGGAAAGCATTTGAGGTATGAAAGCACTTCAGAGCGAAAGAGAATCCATGTTTTGAGAAGTGAATTCACTATTCTAAGTGCATCAATAGAGGAAACGTACTGGAACATCTTACAAACAGTGATATACTGCATCATGTAAAATAAGCATACCCATTAGCATGGTCTTCAGGAAGGGCACCAATACTTATCTGCAATACCCATCTGCCAGTCAAGCAATAGGATCAGCAGGAAAATGCTAGAACATGGGAAGTAATCTCCCAAGAAAACCCCCAACCTCTTCCTCCAGTAAGGTGAAAGACAAGCAGCCCCCAAACCTACATCAGCAGCAAGCCACCATGGAGCAAATTGGATATGTCATCATATCACTGTCCTGTAGTAGGAAGCAGGCAGCATTTAAGGTGCTCAAATACTGCACTGAGGAATGAATGCCCTTGATGACCAGCTTTATAAATGGTAGAGAATTTAACTGGCTTCTACAGCTACTAACTCCCAATTACAAAATGCCCCTCCTGAAGAACATTCAACAAGCAGCTAATCCCCAGCCTGTACACTCAGTGCCATGCTCACATATAAGTGCAGCTGGCCAAAGTAGAGAGGGTAATCTCCGTTTCACTAGTGACCTCTGGATCAGCCAGAACGCTACATGTCTACCTTTCCCTGATAGCACATTGTCAGGCAGCAGCTTAGTGGGGGATGGAACAGCCGGGTACAGGTGGGCTGTACTGCACACTCAGGTGATGGGCAAGAGCCATTTTCTCGATGAATATCTTAGCAGCAATAAGGAAGCTAGAGCAGCTATAGTGGAGAGACAGGACTGTTTGTTTGCTTTTTGTGACTGTGGTGCAAAAATGAAAAAGGCAATGGAAGATATGGGCTATGAGGGGATCATTTGCTATGCACATTTGTTTCACCTAGCAGTAAACAAGACCCTGAAGGTAAAGAAGTAACACAGCAGCTTAGTCCTGAAAGAAGCGATTAAGAGGTGCAGGAATATAGCAGAGTATTGCACCTGAAGTATGAAGGGTAAGCAGAAGTGATGTGAGGAGCAGGAAGCAGTGAGAGCACCTGTGCACCAGCCTATTCAAGATGTAGGCACCAGGTGGAATTCCATCTATCTAATGCTGTAGTTGTCCATGGAGCAACAGACAGTCTCTCATCGTTGACTCTGGAAAGCAAGCTATGTGTAGATCATCTAATGCAGAATCATGATTGGCTACACATAACAGAGCTGATATGAGTTCTGAAGACTTTCAGTGTTGCCACAAAGAATCTCAGTTCAAAGGCCATCTTGGGCAAGGTGATCCCTATATTCAACATCCTTTAGAATAATTTAGAGGGTTTTCAGCAAGAAGAGGGACGTGTAGGGGTTGATGTTCAAGGACTCTTTGTAGCAACAGGTACAAGATATGCCAAAACCCCTCACTGAGAAGAATAATTATATACTAGCTATGCTGTGTGACCCATGGGTGAAAAAGAGTGTGACCTTCCAGTCAACCTTTCTAATTCAGCAGAAGTTGAGTTTATTGTTAGCTAGAGTGCAGAAATGCATGCACCAGAGGCAGAGAGACAGTAAGGATGTAGTAAAGAGTGGGCACCCCACACAGTAGTGTCAGCCAAAGCAGCACCATGTCAGCTTCCATGTTTTCCACTACCTTTATGTGTGTCCCCTCCCCACACCCCCACACCCCATTGTGGTGATAGTAGAATGTTCTCTCTAGAAACAGGACATAGTTATGGCTATTGGCAGCAGTGGAGATTATCATCCCCTAGCAAAGGAGATGCCAGCACAAATATCAGTCACATGATCTCTTGCAGATCCCATAGAGGATGAGGCCATAGATCCATTGGCATATTGGCCACACAAGGCTGTGATCTGGCCTGACATTGCCAATGTGGCCCAGCATTTCCTGTACTACTCACTTACCAATCTGCCAAGTGAATGTGTACTCTCAATGGCAGGGGATATCACGAGTCTATATAGTTCACGGCTGGTGCCAGAGATGGTGAAAAGAAACTGTTCTTTCTTAAAATTAAACTCCCTCCATCGGGTTTCCCAGAATTTCCATGTGAGTGGCAGGAGGCCTGAGTGTACAGCTGCAGAGAACCAATGCCCATGGTATCGACCCTCAGCAGCTTGCTATGTGGTTGCCAGGTGCCTTTCTTTTTGCTGCTGCTGTGCTGGCTCCTTATTCCCTGCCCCTCTCTCCTGGTTCTGCACCTTTATTGTTTGTTTGTGCCATTCTCAGGTCCCAGCTTGGGTTTTCCACCCTACTTCTTTTGGTTATATAGGTTGTTTTGTCCCCAAAAAGAAAAACGTAAATAATAATAATAATTACACGTTTCTGCTCTCACCCTACCTCTTTCCTGGTTCTGCACCTTGCAGTGCTAGTCTGCCACTGTTACTGCCTGGCCTGTTCCTGGTCTTCTCATGGTGCCTTGGAAACCTCCTGCCACTGCTGGTACTGTTTGCTACTTTATGGTGCTTTGGGGTATTCATGGCACTGATGGTGCTGCTATGCTGCTCGTTTGGTACCTTGGTCTGTTCATGCCACTGTTGTTGGTGCTCTTGGCCGCTCTCATGAAGCCTTGGAATTTTATTTATTTATTTATAAATTTATATAAGCGACATTTATCAAATGCCATTCCACCAGTCAAAACATAGATATGACATTTATTGTTTTAAGTGTACATAATGCAATATAAGAAAATAAATAAAGAAAATAAATATAAAAAAACACTAAAATTGCATAAAACCTGATAAAAAAAATATTAACAAATAATAAAAACAATGCATTTTCATAAACGATGGGTAACAGAACCAAAGCAGGAACCTAATAATAATAAACATAGCAAAAAATAATAAATAATCCTGGTGCTAAACATTATCTGCTACCACCTTCAAAGGCCTGTTGGTGACGTTTTTAACATCTTTTTTAAAACTTTGCCATCTGTTATAGTGCATAGATATTCTGAAATTTTGATGCCACTTTGCTGTTTTCCAACCCTGCACTTTGCTTCCTGGTGTTTTGATATCACTCTTGTGTTTGCCATACCCCACACTCTAAGCTTCAAGGTGTTCATGCCACTGTTACTGCTGCCTTGTTGCTCTTTAGGTGCCTTGTGGTGCTTATGCCACTATTGTTAGTGCCCTTTGTTCCTCTGTAGTCTCTTTGTGGTGTTCATGCCACTATTGTTGGTGCCCTTTGCTCTTCTATAGGTACCTTGTTGTGGTGTTCATGACATTATTGTGATGTACTGTTTTTTCTAAAAACTGTCCTCATCTCTGGAAAAAAAAATATCATGATTAGACGCAGACAGTCACTTCCTAGGGTGGACACTAGCAGTGCAGCAGAGTGCCATGCTTTTGAATAAGAGTGTGTGCCTGCGTGCACTGCTTTCTCTGCCTGTGTGTTTGTGTGAGACAGGCTCCACACTGGTGTGTGTATTTGTGTGAGAACAGTAAATAGAAGGAGTCCCCATATTAACATCACTTGTAAAAAGACAAATTCCTTTCCAGAGGTAGTGCCACTGCTGCTGCTTCACCTTTCTCACTGCCTTCAGGTGTTCATCCAACTGCTGCTGCTTCTGCCGCTATGCCCCCTCAATATGCCTTGGAATGTTCATGCCACTGTTGCTGCTGCTTTTGTTGCTTTTTAGGTGCCTTGTGATATGCATGTTATTTTGTTGGTCCTCCTTCTCTAGTGCCTTGGAATCTTCATGCCACTTTTATTGGTGCCCTTTTTCCTTCATTTGAAGCCTTGGGGTGGTCATGCCACAGTGGGGGGGCTGTTTTGCACCTCTCACCACTGTGTGCTGCTTTGACCTTTTATTAGTGGCCTTGGGGTATTTCCTGCCACTTTGGGTATATTGTTCTCCCTTTCATGGAGCCTTGGGCTGTTCATGTCACTCTTTTGCTGCTTTGTTCCTCTCATGGTGCCTTGGGGTGTACATGACACATATTGTGCCACTTTTAATATGGTCTTGGTATCTTGGAGTACTCTTCCTTCTGCTGATGTTGTCTACTCACATGTTTCATTAAAATTGATTAGGAAACCCAAATTTTGGAGCTCAAAATAGGATGCATTGCTTTAATGGCAAATGAAGAAACAGATGACAGAAATAGACTTAAAAAACATTTTCATATGAAACAAATGGAAAAGAATTCTGGGGACATATGAAACAAATTAATGAAATAAAACAAAACATTTCTGTGCACATCCCTAACCTCTGCGCTGTACATTTTGTGTTTGGAAGCTGTGGATTATAAATCCTTAAATAAATAAATAAATAAATGAATAAATACTAAGGGGCAGTGGATGAAAAGCTACCCCCTGCGTGCGCCAGTGGCGTGCGCAAGCCCCGGGATGCACGTAAGTCCCTGGGCTTTCCTGGGGGCGAGTCGGGGGATGTGTCGTGGCCAGCGCTTCACGGGGGGCGTTCCGGGGGCGGGGGCCGTGGGCGTGGTTCCGGCCCAGGGGCGTTCCGGGGGCGTGGACGCGGCCCTCCAGACCAGCCCCTGGACCGGAACATGGCGCACCGGCGAGCTTAAGTTATGCTTGCTTCAGGCAGGCGTAACTTTTGAAATAAAGGTAGGGGGGGGGGGAATTAGTTAGGGCCGGGGGGGCGGATTTGTTAGGGAAAGGAAAGGGAAGGTGGGGGGCGCCAGAAAGAAAGTTCCCTCCGAGGCCGCTCCAATTTCGGAGTGGCCCTCGGAGGGAATGGAGGCAGGCTGCACGGCTCGGCACGCGCCGGCTGCCGATTTGTGCAGCCTTGCGCGCGCCGACCCCAGATTTTAAAAGATACTCACAGCTAAGCGCATATCTTTTAAAATCCAGCGTACTTTTGTTTGTGCCGGTTTGCGCGTACTTTTTAAAAATCTGCCCCTAAGTGTCTGCTCCAGTCATTGCTCAGGAGTAATCAGGGGGAGCACTATGCTGCTTTTGGGTGCTCCCCTCCCAGTGCTCCTGCCCCTCCACTGCTGACATCACTCTCCACTGACTCTTCCTTCCTCTGCCCCTGAACCATAGGAACAGAGATGAGAGAGAGAGAGAGCAGGCAGTATTCCAGTTGAGTTTCATCTTCTCTGTCTGTGGTTTCCTTCTGCTAAAGAAATGTTTCTTTTTTTTTGGATAGGAGAGTCCTGGTCTTCTCACTGCTATCATCAGTGGTGCTACTTGTGATTAACTAAGTCCCTTTAGAGGAAAAGCCTTTTTCCTTCTTTTCCCATTGTTGTTGCTCCTAGTGCTACCTTAAGCCCAAATTTTTAAAGGCCCGCGTGTGTAAAAACAGGAGTTACGCACGCAGTCAGAGCTTGAGCACGCCACGCGCATTTTAGAATGGGCCTGGCCAAGCGCATAACCCGTTACGTGCAGAAGTGCCAGGCCTCTACAAAGGGGCAGCCTGGGGGGCATGGTCTGGGCGGGGCAGAGCGGGACAGAGGCCGGCTGGGACAGCCAGCAAGAACGCAGAAAATAGTTCTGCTCCGGAGAAGCAGTAAGTAGAAAAATAAAAAATTTCTGGGTAGATAGATAGGGGTTAGGGATCAGGGTGGAGAGGTGAAAGGGAAGGAAGGTTAGTTGGGGGGGATAGGGAAGTTCCCACCTAGTCCGTTTCTTAATTGGAGCAGTCTGGGAGGTCCGATTGCATCGCCGCGCGTATTAATAGAAAATTCGGCCTGACAGTGCATGCCACCCGCACATGTGCACGTGGATTTTAAAATCCAGGACTTGAACATGTGGCCATCGGATTTTATAACATGTGCATGCCGGCGCACGCATGTTATAAAATTGGAACATCCATGTGCGCACACCAGGAACCGCGCACACATGGATAGCCACATGCTGCTTTGAAAAATGACCCCTTAATGTCTACCTTTTGCATCCTGCAGAATGATGGAATTTGACACAGTTGCTCAGTTACTAATAGTGGCTAGGGATTTTAATTCTTACAATAAATGTAGCATATTGCATTACTGTGCATCAGTATTAGTGTCATATGGAGACAAAGAGACAGCCAGTAAATACAGCCTCTTGATAAAAAGCATGCCACAATCTGCCGCTTGCTATGACTAGGTAGACCAGGAATAGGCAACTCTGATCCTAGAGTGTCACAAACAGGTCTGGTTTTCAGGCTATCCACAATGAACATGCATGAAGTATATTTGCATGCACTGTCTCCATGGTATGCAAATATTTGTTTGTTTGTTTGTTTGTTTATATGTACCGGTGTTCGATCTGGAATATCACAACGGTTTACATTGTAACTTGGTTCTAAGAAGACGGGGCCTTCTTATTTTATATTATAACTTCAAAATTAATTCTTATTTTACATTTTAAATTCAAAGATAATTCTTACAGTAAAATTTAAACGGAAACGGGAACCACAATATGTCCTACAGAGTGTCTTATAGTATAAATATATATCTTATAGTATAAATATATCTCATGGATATTCATTGTGGATGTCCTGAAAACCAGACCTGTTTGTGACACTCTAGGATCAGAGTTGCCTTACTCCTGCCTGCTCAATGATATAGTAACAACGTAATAGTGAACAGACAGACAATTGTATTGTCTCTTCTTACACAATGACACTGTGTGACAACAGAAAGCAGCCCAGTCTATCTTTTTTTTTTTTATGTTTCTCTTTCCTTTCCTTTCTAAACCTTTTCTTAAACTTTTTCTTTGGCTTTAAGAAAGAGCTTCAGAAGCACAACTTCTCTGTCTGAATTCCAGCAGAGAAATTCTCAATACAAAATAATAACTGCTCAATGTTGTAACTTGCTTTCATTTTCAGTTTGAAAAAAAAAAAACTGGAGAAACTTATTGTCAAGTCATGCTGGTGCAAACTGGGATAAACTGCTTGAAAAAAAAATGTCTGACCTTGATTTGTCCTGCTCCTTCCTTGTCTCTTCCCAGCCCAGCTCCAATCAGTCTAACTTCAGTGGCTTGCCTTCAGAAGAAAAAAACCCTGTAGTTTTGATTGCCTCATAGACTTGAATGAACGAAAATGAAAATTTTGTTATTTTCAGGGTCACTGCCCATTCATTTTATTTTTAATGAAACAAAACACAAATGCCTTGTTTCATGTCAAATTATCCATTTGTTTCAGATAAATGCACATCCTTAGTTGACAGGCAAGGAAAAGAAACAGAAGCAGGTGGTAAGGACGATACCTTTCAAGCTACCGCCCCCTCTCTTCCTGAGTTTCATACAGACTCTCCGCACACATACACACACCACGCACGCGCACACACACACAGACAATGTTATGCAAACACATCTCAGATGTATTTCTGTTCATGTATCTGTGTCTGTATGGGGGGGGGGGAAGGGTGTGTGCATGTGTGTGTTTGTGAGTGTCTATGTAGCCCACTCTGCTAGCTTTAAGCCTTTGAATTTACACCAGAATTTTGTCTTAGCTGAGTAAATATGGATATTGCTTCAGTTTGTTTGCTGTGGGCCAAGTTGCTGAAGATTGAGAGGGCTTTTGGAATGGAGCACTTGCCAGCATTCTGCAGTATTTTAACTGTCTCCCATGACAACCACAATCCTACCATAGGCCATGCACACATACATACAAACACTCACACACACAAATACACATACTCACACACCTACACATATACATGGTCATTTTCCAGGCTATGTATCACTCACCTGTCCTCCCTTACCCAATGGTAGCAACAAGTGGAAAAAGCATACTAAATTATAGCATGTTCTCCATATGTAATGTAAGAGCCCCATCGCCTCTTGCTATGTTGAAAAGCATTTCCCAAGTCAAACCTCTGCATGCTTTCTTCATTTGTTATGCTTTCCATCATATGGCGTGTTGGAAAGAATTATGTAAAAGAGATCCATGTCTATCCATCTAGGAGCAAAACAACTCCTGACAGAAAGGATGGGAAAACCACCAAATTTGACTCACTGGAAGAAAATGGGAATATCTCAGACAAGTTTGAAAACCAGAAACCTCAATTTTAATATTTTTGGAGAATGAACCCTCCTAAAAATGCCTTTGTTTTACAATGAAAGCTGATATGAGACAGTAGAATCTTGGCCACCACTCCAATCCAACAGCCTCTCACCTCTCTCTAATAGTCTGGCCCAGAAAAAAGACAGGCAAATGAGACAGAGAAAAAGCTGAAGCAGCCCACTTCCAAATCCATACCCCGTACACAAACACACACACACACACACACACATACGCCAACACAAAATCATGCATGCACATGCACATATAACCCACACACACACTCTCACACGCCCCACATACACACCCTGTCCTACAACAACATACCTCTCACACATACACACAACACTGTATTGCAATCAATTTGTCATACTACTGAAACTGTGTTTGCTAAAAAAAAAATGCATTGAGAAAAGTGAACAGTAAGACACAGAAAATGAATGATATATTTGATATCTAAGATTTCCCCCTTCTCTGTGCTATCTCCTCCTAGTAGCATGTTTTTTTTAGGAAAGACCCCTAGAATCCACATGGAAAATTAAATGCAAAAAAGGTAAGAAAATCATGCAGAGCAGTGCTTCTCAACACTGTCCTCAGGGCATTCCTAGCCAGTCAGGTTTTCAGGATATCCACAATGAATATGCATGAGATAGATTTGCATGTGTAGTGCTAGAGAAGTGTTAGGTAGTAGTTGTAGTAGTAGTACTGCCATATTGATGCATTCCTCAGTTGAGAAAGCATTTCCAAAGTCAAGCCTCTGCATGGGTACTTTTCAAGCCATTCTCCAGGGCACACCTACAACATATGTGTTGTGTAACACATATAAGAGAGAGCCCATGCTTGATAGAGCTCACAATCCAATCAAGACAAACATATAGCACAAAAGAGACTTTGGAAATTGTGTTTATTATTACAATGGTTAAACATTAAATGAGACTGTAAGCAGGAAAATTCGGGGTTAAGATTTAAAAACAGCATCAGAAAAGTGGGGTTTTAGATGGGATTTAAATAAAGGCAAGAGAGGAAGCATGAAGCACCAGTTCAGCAAGTGGTCTACTCCAAGCATATGGTGCAGTCAAGTGGAGAACACAGAGTCAGGAATTAGGATAGGAAAAGGGCATAGATAAGAGTGACTTGCCTGATGAGCAGAGTGCACAAGGAGGGGTTTAGAGAGAGATATGAGGAGCTGCAGATGAAGACTATTGTAGGTGAATAAGATGAACTTGAACTGTATGTGGGAACGGAGAGGGAGCCAATATAGTGACTTGAAGAAGAGGGGTTATATGGGTGTACTGACTTTGGAGCAAGATAAGTCACGCAGCTGAATTTTGGATAGATTGTAATAGAGACGGGTCACTGGGAGACCTGTGAGAAGCAGGATGAGAGAGTGGAGAATAAAGGTTCTGGTAATTTGTTCATAAAGGAAGGGATGGATATTGATGATGATATAGAGAAATGGCACACATTAGAGGTGATTTGGATCTGTGTAGAGAAGGAGAGAGAGGAGTCAAAGATGACTGTAAGGTTATGGGCTGAGGGGATTGGGAGGATTAGCATGTTACCCACAGAAGTAAAGGAAAAATGGGCTTGGGGGGAAAGATAAGGAGCTCTGTCTTGGTTCCTCATGAGAGGCTTTCTAGGAAAAGTAAAAAGTCATGGGATAGGTGGTGATGTCCTTTCATGGATTACAAGCTGGCTAAAGACAGGAAACAGAGTGTAGGATTAAATGGACAATTTTCTCAGTGGAGGGGAATGGGCAGTGGAGTGCCTAGGGATCTGTATTGGGACCCTTACTTTTCAATATATTTATAAAGGATCTGGAAAGAAATACAATGAGTGAGGTCATCAAATTTGCAGATGATACAAAATTGTTCAGAGTAGTTAAATCACAAGCAGATTGTGATAAATTGCAGGAAGAACTTTTGAGGCTGGAAAATTGGGCATCCAAATGGCAGATGAAATTTAATGTGGATAAGTGCAAGGTGATGCATTATAGGGAAAAATATCCATACGATAGTTACACAATGTTAGGTTTGATATTAGGTGCTACAACCCAAGAAAGAGATCTAGGCGTCATAGTGGATAACACATTGAAATTGTCGGTTCAGTGTGCTGCAGCAGTCAAAAAAGCAAACAGAATGTTGGGAATTATTAGAAAGGGAATGGTGAATAAAATGTAAAATGTCATAATACCTCTGTATCACTCCATGGTGAGACTGCACCTTGAATATTGTGTACAATTCTGGTCGCCGCATCTCAAAAAAGATATAATTGTGATGGAGAAGGTACAGAGAAGGGCGACCAAAATGATAAGGGGAATGGAACAGCTCCCCTATGAGGAAAGATTAAAGAGGTTAGGATTTTTCAGCTTGGAGAAGAGACAGCTGAGGGGTGATATGATAGAGGTGTTTAAAATCATGAGAGGTCTAGAACGGGTAGATGTGAATCTTTTTTTACTCTTTCGGATAATAGAAAGACTAGGGGGCACTCCATGAAGTTAGCATGTGGCACATTTAAAACTAATTGGAGAAAGTTCTTTTTTACTCAACGCACAATTAAACTCTGGAATTTGTTGCCAGAGGATGTGGTTAGTGCAGTTAGTATAGCTATGTTTAAAAAAAAGGATTGGATAAATTCTTGGACGAGAAGTCCATTACCTGCTATTAATTAAGTTGACTTAGATGATAACCACCGCTATTACTAGCAACAGTAACATGGAATAAACTTAGTTTTTGGGTACTTGCCAGGTTCTTGTGGCCTGGTTTGGCCACTGTTAGAAACAGGATGCTGGGCTTGATGGAACCTTGGTCTGACCCAGTATGGCATGTTCTTATGTTCTTATGTTCTTATGTTGAGTTTAAGGTGGCAGCTGGACATCCAGGATAGCAATGTCAGACAAGATCTGGGACTAGATTTCTGATTAAATTTCTGGTGTAGAAAGATAAATCTGGGATTCATCAGCATAAAGATGGTATTGACAAGGCCGGTGCTAGCATTTTTGCTGTCCTGTGCGAAAATTGATCTGCTGCACCTCCCCTCCCCTCCCCCCCCCCCCACTTCTGTTTTTTTTAACACAAAACTTTTGTTGTTTTCCCCCAATAACCAACACACAATGCATCTGACAAAGCAAACTATTCTTGAAAGCGCATGTTTTAGTAAATTGGTTAGTCTATAAGGTGCCACCCAAATCATGCCTTTTCAGCACACAATACAAACTGTGAGTCTCACATTATGTTCCAATCCTCCTTCCACTGCTGAAAAAAAGCCCTGCTCCCTCCGGCAATCAAAACTATGAAAATTAACACACTCCCCCGAATCTATTTTACCCCAGCCACAGGTCCAAAATTCTTAAGTTGTGCGGGAATGATCCCCAGATACTCCTTCACCACCTACCGCTACATAAAATTGATGCTTGCTGGGCCCTGTAGCCAGCACCAATTTGTTGTACAAAAAACATGCAGCACTGCTGTGGTGCCAACCAGAAAACTCTGCAAAAAAAAAGACCCTTGCAACCCATATATTACTAGACATATTGTAACGCATCTTAGATGTGGGTTTGGCCCTTGGACAGCCAACAATATATTAAAAATCCCATACCAAAATAGTACTAACTCCAAGCACTCAAACAGGAACAAGAAAATGAAAATATTACACCAGGCCCTAAAAACACCTCCTATTAGGAAAGCAGAACAAACCAGTCTGCTCTAAATTCCTACATAGAAACTATACATGCTAGCAGAATACCTCACCTCGCTTACACATGCAGAACACAGACAGAACACCAAATGCAGAATAAAGAGACCATAAAATAGGAATAGAAATGTGCACACAGAAACTGAACTGGAAAATCCAACAAGCTCTGTATAATATGAAGCAATGGAAAAACAGAAACATCACCAATCCTCATAAATCAAACAATAAAATCAAGAAATATAAATCAATCATAATAAGCCATACTAATAAAAGAATATTGCCAAAAAGATGGCAAATAAAATAACATCCAATAATTAAGAACTTATATATAAAGTTTTAAAAATTTCCAAATGGCAATAAAATATTTAAAAATACGAGGACACATCAAACACCTAATAATTAAAACAAGAAGGGAAAAATACCTCGCTTCCCTTACCTGAAAACTATTGATTTCCAGTCACCCTGAGCTTGTCAAGGATTAGTGGGGGTGACAAAAATTGTTCATGCCCTTCCCCTCCCAAGGCAGGCTCCCATTCACACACAAACACACCCATCCCCCCCAGGCAGACATTCACATCCACCCATCCAAGACAGGCCCCTCACACCCAACCACCCTCCCACCTCAGACAGGCTCCCATTCACTCATCCATCTCAGTCAGGCTCCCATTCACAACCACTCATCCAGGCAGGTTCCCATTCTCACACACACACACATACCCCCCCCCCCCCCCCAGGCAGGTTCCATTCACTCAGCCATCCCAGGCAAGCTCCCATTCACAACTAACCTACCCACCCATACCAGGCAGGATCCCATTCACAGTCACTCATCCCAAGCAGGTTCCCATTCTCATACACACACACACCCATCCCCCCAAGGACAGGCTCCCATTGACACACATGCCCACACACACACACACACACACACACACTTCATTCACACACATACATACCCATCCTCCCCCTCAGGCAGGCTTCATTCTCATACATACACACACAACGTCTCTGCAGGCAGGGTCCACGGGTCTCTCTTGCTGCTGCCATTTGATGCCTCGTTGCTTGAGAGAGCACAGAATTTGTTGCTGAGCTGTAGGCATCCTTCCTGCAGCTCCTCCTCGTGTGCAGGCTAGCCCGCAGTACTAGCACTTCCTGTATGCTCATCTCATTCATCGCGATATGACCATATAGGAAGTGCTAGCTCTGCGATTATTGAGTACCGTGGGGCTGGCAGCATACAAAGAGGAATCACAGAACGAGCTCAAGTTTTCTTCTGAAGATGCTGATGACTGCACAGGCCTCTGCATTTTTCCATCACCAGTGGGATGGGATTGACTGGTGGCTGTTTGAGCCTCTACATTCTTCCACCACCTGTGGGTTGGGGTCCACCAGCGGCTATATAGGCCTCTTGCTGCTCCCTGTCCTGGGCCCCATTCCATCAGAGCTACCACCCTCCGGGTGTGCCGCCCTGTGCAATTGCATGGTTTAAACACCAGGTAGTGCCAGGCCTGGGTACTGAAAGCCATGAGAGGAAACCAGAGCACCAAGGGAATTAGTATAGAGAGAGAAGAGGACTTAGGACAGAACCCTAAGGCACACCAATTGATAGTGAGATGACAGTAGAGGAGGATCCACCAGAGGCAACACTAAAAGAATGAGGAAAGAGGTAAGAAGAGTACCAAGACAGGCCAGAGTCCCAAAATCCAAGTGAGGACAGAGTATCAAGGAGTAGGTAGTGACCAACAGTGTCAAAAACAGCAGATAGGTCAAGGAAGACAATGACTAAGTAAATGCCTTTGGTTTTCCTTATAAACAGGTCATTGGAGACTTCAGCAAGGGATGTTTCTGTGGAATGTAGAGGGTGAAAACCAGACTGGAGTGGTCAAAAATAGTTTGAGATGAAAGTTAAGACAGCAGCAGTGAATAGCACATTCAAATAATTTAGAAGCAAACGGAAGGAGGGAGACGAGACAATAGTTGGCAGGACATGTAGGGTCCAGAGAGGGTTTTTTAAGGAGTGGTTTGAAGACAGCAGGAACAGTAGCAGTGGAAAGTGATAGATTGAGGATGCGACAGATGGAAGGGATGACTGCAGTGGAGACAGAGCTGAGGATCTGGGAGAAAATGGGGTAAGAAGAACAACTAGTGTATTTGGAGGAGGAGAGAAGATGGGCAGTTTCCTTCACTGTGTTGTTGGCTTTGGCGGTCTACGGGCCTACCCCGCAGACTGCCATGCTTACCTCCAGCCCCAAGCCTGGTGGGAAAAAACGCTGACACCAGGGACTGCACCTGAAAGAACATGCGGCAGGTCACCGTGTTCAACCTACATCTGCCTCCAGTGATGCTGGCCCTCATATGCTGCATTGCTCCTAGGCACGCACACACAACATTCTACTAGATTTAAAGGGGCCATGGCAGGAAAGTCTTTATGGCCCCTATGGATGATATCATCAATGCTGCCCTATTTAAGGGCAGTTCCCCCGCAGCAAGATGCCTCAGCAATAGGTCCACTACTGTAAATAGAGCGAGTTGCCTTAGTGTCACTGCCTGCTTTCCTGGTGTTCGTCTCTTCAGTTCCTGGTCTTCATATCTTCAGTTCCTGGCCTTCATCTCTTCAGTTCCAGGTCTTCATCTTCGTTATGGTCAGTTTTCAGTTTTTTGTGTGGTCTTCATCTTGTGGTCAGCCTTCAGCTTATTCAGTGTCATCTGTTGCCTTGTCTACCTGCCTGTGCTGTTCCTCTCCTCCCTAGCCATTCCTCCTTCCCTTGGACAGATCTCTGATTCTAATTTCATCTTGCCTTGGACTCTGCTTGAACTCCACCTGCCACTGACCACTGCCTGCTCTCCAATTGTGCCTGAACTCTGCCTGCCACTGATGACTGCCTGCTCTCCAACTATGTCTGATCGCTGCCTGCCCTGGACCTTGGCCTGTAATCTGACCATCTCTACAGATCTCCAGTTCATCAGCAGAGGCACCCACCTAAAGTCTGCTGGCTCCGGCACCTGAGGGCTCAACCTAAGGGGAACGAGAGCTGATACAGCTGAAGCTTCAGTTGGGCCTCTGCCTCTCTCAGGTCCATTAGCCAATGGTGGGTGCTTGCAGGGCTTCACCCTGCAGGTTGCACCAACTCCACCTCGATCCAAGGGGTCCAACATGTGTCTTCAGAAAAGGAGGAAATAGTGGCAGAGGCTAGGGGAAGGAGAAAGGAAAAAAGTGGGGGAGAAGGATGTAGATGCGACCTGGTTGAGAACTCAAAATTAATTTTGTGAATTTTGTTATGGAAGTAATCAGCCATAGTCTGGGCAAAGAGTGAAAGGGGGAGAAGGGAGGTGAAGGAATTTTGAGGAGGGAATTGAGTGTGACAAAGAGACGTCGAGGGTTGGATGCAAGAAACTTTCTCAGATGAACGTAGTAGACTTGCTTGGCAAGTACAATAGCAGACTGGAAGCAGGTCAGCATGAATTTGAAATGCATGAAGTCTGCATGGGCACATGATTTTAGCAAGAGATATTTTGCAGAGCGAGCAGAACACAAGAAGCAAATTCTAGGGATAAGCCAAAACTATGTTTTAGTACACCTTACAGGACTGATAAGAGGAAAGGAGAAGTTTCTAAAGCAGAATAAAGTATAGTGAAGAAGAAACTGCTTCATCAACTGACTCAGACAATGTAGTAGAAGAAAGGAGAAATGAAAGTAATGAAAAAGATACAAGGGTCGACAGCTTGGAGATTTCTGAAGACATTAGTGGTGACTGGATGAGACTGTGGGTTTGGGTAGTTCAGTGTAAAAGTTATCAAATGATGGTCTGAAAGAGGTAGAGAAGTCTGAGAGACAGCAGTTGAAAGAAAGAATTAGGTCAAGGCAGTGCCAAGCTTGTGAGTAGGGTTGTAGAGCAGAGTTGAAGATCAAATGAGGAGTTTTGAAACATAAGAGTCAGAGGAGGGTTCCAAGATGGACGCCCGGTGAGACATGCCGACAAGGTTCCAACTCAGTTTACTTCATTTTCTGATTACCTGTTCTGATGCCTCACACGAAGAGGAAGGCCAAGCTGAGGGGAGCCACGCTAAGCTCCTCTCCTTTGGATACAACCCAGCCGAGGATTGGGAGATTCTTTGCGGTGACATCAATAAACAATCCGTGAGACCTGGTCACGCTGGGGACGGCTGAGGAGCGAACACCATCCCCTTTGACCCTGGATATCTCTCTGAGTCCTGGAGCACCAAACAGACCAGCTCCCCCAGGCCATGAGATGAGTGAGAATCTGACAAATGCAGTGGTAGCCCCGGGTTTTCAATGGGGAAATATAGCTGGTGAGTTATTGAGAGAACCCCTCCATGAGAATTGAGGGGCAGGAAGAACTGCAGAGGTATCCCCCTGTGAGTATGAGGGAGCTGGGGGACAAGGCCTCCATGACCCGATGGGATCAATGACGGAAGCTCCACTATCTGCAGGTATGGGGAATGGAGCTGGTATATCTATTAGGGATGTGAATCGTTGTCCTCGATCGTCTTAACGATCGATTTCGGCTGGGAGGGGGAGGGAATCAGTATTGTTGCCGTTTGGGGGGGGTAAAATATCGTGAAAAATCGTTAAAAATCGTTAAAAATCGAAAAATCGAAAAATCGAAAAAACCGGCACATTAAAACCCCCTAAAACCCACCCCCGACCCTTTAAATTAAATCCCCCACCCAAATAACTTAAATAACCTGTGGGTCCAGCGGCGGTCCGGAACGGGCTCCTGCTCCTGAATCTGTCGTCTTCAGCCGGCGCCATTTTCCAAAATGGCGCCGAAAAAATGGCGGCGGCCATAGACGAAAAAGATTGGACGGCAGGAGGTCCTTCCGGACCCCCGCTGGACTTTTGGCAAGTCTCGTGGGGGTCAGGAGGCCCCCCACAAGCTGGCCAAAAGTTCCTGGAGGTCCAGCGGGGGTCAGGGAGCGATTTCCCGCCGCGAATCGTTTTCGTACTGAAAATGGCGCCGGCAGGAGATCGACTGCAGGAGGTCGTTCAGCGAGGCGCCGGAACCCTCGCTGAACGACCTCCTGCAGTCGA